>NC_050489.2:5467009-5709509 GCF_012460135.2 Molothrus ater | reverse complement strand
CTTACACCTTGCAAGTGGAAAACACCACATGCAAAACTGCAGGCAGCTGCAATTAAACCTCTTAGGCAGGAGCGTTCCCATTCTCCACTAAAAGAAAGCTGTAGCTCTCTGTACTCTGTAATATTCCTTGTGCCAATTTCTATTACCTTTTCCTTCCAGGCCTGAAGTTATAATAGTCTGCAGAGAAAATATACCCAGGAACTGCTGCAATCTCTGCATATTTTCAATAATGTTCAAAAGCAACACCCAGCTAAAAATTAGTCAAACAACAAAGTGCAGGTGGCTAAAATATTCCCACACTGTAACATTTTTTGCTCATAATTGCAAGTAGGGGGAAAAAAAGGCTAGAAATATATTGTTTCTATTTGTACCTACAACAGTTGCAGAAAGAGCAGCAGGATTTGTGCCTGGCATTAGAATGTGTAATTCCTTAATACTATATTGTGGCATATGGTTCATTGTAGCAAATTATGAATACATGTGTTTGGAGAGCTTTGGTAGTAAATTTGGGCTTTGTACATCTATAACAATGCCCAAATCTGACACACATAATTTATATAATATTAAGTTAATACAGTATTATGAAATTAGCTCACTGTAGTAAAGCTGTAATTTTTAAATGAAAGACAATGCGATGAAATGAAAGCAAAATAAACATTAGCATTTTGTGAAAGGTAGAACAAATCTTCCAAAAGTCTGCTTTGTAATTTATTATAATGCTGTGTTTATGACTTCCAGTATATTTAAGACGTGGCATCCTTTAACAGTATAGCACAACTACACTGCTGTTCAGAATGATCCCAATCTCTCAACCCCTCTCAGGCAACGCTCTCAATTAATTTAAGAGAGACTTTTGAATGAATACTGCCTGTGATTAAGCAAAGAGCAGGTTGGAACTCTGGGATCTAGTCCCCATGATGCTCCTAAGGGGTTCAGCACTGCATTTGCTCCATGTGGAAAATTCCAATCAAGTTGATAGGGCTGTAGGAACATGGGCTATTACTCTGTGTGTTAGGCAATTCAAGATATGGAATTATATTTCACATATCCATAAGAGGGAAAGTGAGAAAAGCATTACAATGGGAGCCCCTTATCTTGTAGGAAATGGAATGTGCTAAAACACACAATTTTATTCTTTCAAGGGAAAGAGGAGAGCAATTAGCTAAAGCAGGAGTCAAAAAGTAAAGAGGGAGGAAGGGGGAGGAAGTAAATAAATAAATAAACAAAAAAATGTTTTGAGGTCATACCCCACAAGACCCAGAAGTGATGCACAATTTCTATTATCAACTTCCTGAGGAAAAAAGGGAGCACAAAAAAAAACATTTATTAGTATTTAAGGCTGCAGAGAATTTGTGTTCTATTTGCTCTTTAAAAAGATATAATGCCATATAAGCACTTCTAGCTCACCTCTGGTTGGACAAAATAACAGAAACTGTCATCCAAAACCAAAAATCCTTTGTCTCAGTCAAGGCCTAATTTCTAATATTTAATTTGTGATGTGTGGTTTTGGTTTTGTTTTCAAAGAAAGAATACGACTTGCAGGATTTCTGAGATTTCACACGTCCTAAAGAGCAAAGTGCGCTATCAGAAGGGGGATTTCCAGTAGGAGATGCCAAACATCATTTGTCCTCAATATCAGGAGCTGGTGCTCCATCCCATCAAGTTACAGTAACTAAAACCTAGAGGTTATGGCCCAGAAGAAAACAACTGTAGAATACAGTGGCTTCACATATTTGTGAAGTTCATGTCTCAGGCAAGGCTGAGACGTCACAGATGAAAATGTATGACCTTTCTTTGTGTAAGTGAAAGCCATGTTATACACTACTGAATATTGCTACCAACCCAGAGACCTGCTATTGGTATTTATCATTCTGCCACCTTGTTTCATACTCTCTGAAACACAGAGAAAACACTTATCTGAGCAATCAGAGAAAGGTTAGTGTTGCATTAACGGGTTAAATGTATGAATGAATCATGAAATATGAATTAGCACAAAATGTTAAAATAAAATCCTATGCAAAATACCTCTATGAAATGCAGATAACATGCATGCCTGTACCCCAGCCACAGCTGCCTTGATCTCCTTCAGTACCTCAAATCCACAAACAATATCATTCCAAATTTTGCATGGGGAAATCTAATGCTGCATAGCATGTGTGCTATTGTCAAGTATCATATCCACCTGCAATTTGCATATCATGAACTACACAACTCCAGCACAAAAGTTGGCACACCTTATTGCTGCAAAAACCTACAGATCTGAACTCTGTGAGCAGCCTTAATTTTAGATCCAACAACCACGGCTTTGCCACTACCATTAGGAAAGTGAAATGTGCCAAATAATTAAACTGAGACATGGCAGATTTCAGAGGTGAGCTCTCTGCTCTGGAGGCCAAGAACCAGCCCACAGCTGCTGTGTTAAAGGGGCAGAGTCTGCAAGCATTTGAGCCCAGAGTTCGAGTGACACTGGGGCATTTCTTGGGAAGAGTGAAAAAGTACAAAGTAATTAACTTTTGGGGTCCATTTTTCCACTCCTTAAGCTGAAAATCAGAAGAAAAAAAGACCAGGATTTGACTCTCACACAGTGCTGTCTAAATACAAATTCACAATAAGGATTAACCTCTTCCCCTCTTTCCAGCCACACCCAAAACAAGAGCTCTGTCAACTTGGATTTTGTCAGTTTGATCAAGTAGGGTTGATTTCCTGAAGCAAAAATGAGATCCAGTACCAGAAAACAAGATCCTTGGTGGGAAAGCCTAGATCCTTAGGATTCAGTAAGAACACTAATCAATTTGAAGAGTGGCAAGGGACGTAGGGTGACAAGGCAGCAGCACAAACACCTTTACTGCAGCAATTCTGTGTGATCACACCCTGCCTGTGCATCTCCACCCTATAACTTCTGAATCCTCAGGCTCATTTCAACCAAGTTGACAGAAGGGTAAAAAGTTCAAAGATAATCAAGTTCCTACACATTTTTTGAGCACACCATATCCAAAAAGAAAAGAAAAATTCTTTTACTGACCTTGGAAACACTTTGAGAATGACCTCATACCTTATCAGATATCAAAGAATCAGTAGTGGTATGATTGAAAACACTCCAAATATAGAAAAAAGCTGGAGGAAAAACAGCTTCTGGACATCAACATCAAGTAATAATAATAATATATAAATGCATGGCAAACCAGACTTTAACAGCTTCACTGAAACTACACATTTTGACAACTGTAAAAACTACTTAAGAGCAATTTACCTCAAAGCATAGAGGAAAGGAGATGAGAACAGTCAACATTCCTGATTCAGTTACACAGGGCATTTGATCATCTACAGTTTATATACTTAATAAAGGTTGCAAAACTTATATTATGTTCCCAGCATTACTCAGCTCCACCAGCATGACTCTGTATTGTATTCCTGAACTATCCATGTTAGGCATTCCAGACAGATTTTCCTTGTTTTCAGACTGTCTGCACTCACAATGCAAAATTCTGTGTTAGCTTGAAGTATCCTCTCACACACACATAAATGTATGCATATTTATACCCACATAAAATCTAACTCTGCCACTTTAGTCTGTGACAGACTGTACAATAATTAGCATTGTCAATTACTAATTATAGCACAGATACAGTTATGAAAACGCAGCAAAGTAACAGCTTTGATAATTTCAAAGAATTACACCTTTATTCTGTCACATTTGAATATTTCTACTTTTATCTATTCTTATAGATGCAGAAAAGCAAGAACAATAGGTAACATTTTCAAAGCCAAATTTAAGGACACACTGTTCAGACCCCTTACTGCTCAAAGAACATGTCCCCCTCATTCTGTCTTTTTTTTTAAATCAGTTAAATATAAACAAATTAACTTCCTATGCATGTTGCTTCTGAGAGAATTACTTTTCATTTTTAGAGTGGTTTTCCATCACTACAAACCTTTTCCTTTCCCTTATGCACCAGCAAACATACTGATACAATTTAAAGGTCATGTTCTTTTCAAACTGACAGGGCCCTCCAAAATTTTGACGAGAGTCCCTCCAAGAATCACACCATACAAACGGAAAGGAATTAAGTAAAGCATCACTTGATGTAGGCTCAATCATGTGAACTGATTAGAAAATGTAACCATGGAGAGAGGTGATTCAAAGTGTGACGGACAACCTTTCAAAGAAAGGAGATGTCATGTTGATAATAATAAGCAAGTACCTGACATTGAAGGAGGGGGTGAACACAGAGGGTCAATAAAGATATAATTGCCTTCAGCTACTAAAAAAAAAAAACCACAAAACAAACAACAAAATCCCCACAACAAAGCACCAACCAAAAATCCAAATCTCTTTTCTAACTTTGGTTTCTTCACACACCAAGATAAATATTTAAAATGATCAGAGCATTTTATCTGTGTAGCTCAAGTTAAGTTTTAGCCAAAAAATACTGAAAAATGTATTAATACAACATTCCAGTTGCTTAGCTTGTTCTTTCACCCAGTAAAAAGGATACCTTGAAGTTCAAAGCCAAACATAAAGAGTTTGTCTTAGAAGGTTATATTGATACATATTGATCTGCATTACAAGTTAGATCATATTTAAGAAAATAGGACTGGCATTGGATTGTAATACCCACATAATTCAAAGAAATGCTACAAGCAAAAAGTAAATGTGCTTTTGAAAGATAGGGCTCATCAGGAAGATGATACACATTTTAAAGAAAGAAAGTCCAAACCTTGGAGGGAAACATAGTACGAGCTGGGTTAGGACAAAAAGATCTCCCCACAAAATAAAAGCAACAGTTACCATGTGTTCTCAACTTTAGATGAATCTGCAGCCCAAAAGAATACCCCACCCTCCACCACATTTAATCAATATAAAACTCAGTTAAACTCATGAAATAGGTAAAAAGTAATTTAAAAGTATCATATTCCTGTCCTCTTTTTGACAGTAAACAATATTTAACCTATTTTTTAAATTATTTATTTCTTTCATAGTTCTCTAACTGCTGCTCTTTCCTTTCCCATCAGTTGCTATGATTTATGGCACTCAAAACAGATCCAGCATGTCATGAACTATTACGGTAACAATTTGAAAACATTACATCCAAGATCATTCTAATGATAAGACCTGTCTTCTCTTGTCGATATTAAAATGCATATAATGTATATGAATAAATGGAATCTTAACTGATTTAGATACTATAGTCTTATTGATGTCAAAGAGGTCAGTGAACACATCTAATGTTTTAGCCAACCATGGATTGAAGATTACACTTACATAAAAAGTAGACGTGGACCCTTTCTCCTGCAGCACAAATGCAGCCCAAATTTGCACCAGGTAGGGTAACTTAAATAGTTCAGGCAAAATAATTCAGAGGTACAAGTCAAGTTCTCACTGGACAAATGCCCATTTCATCAAGAAAGTAATAAACCATGGCACCCATGACAAACTCTGATGCTATTTGCTTGACACAGTGCCTGTTCAAGGCTTGTCCATGTGTTGCAGATTGAAAGCTGCAGGACACAACCAAGGTGACACCCCAGTCATACAATCTACTGCCTGTCTTGGAGAGAAACAAGGTTTTACTGCAATCTAGGTCTTTTGCAATTGCTCCCTGGACGGCTGGCTAATGAGGTCAGACAGTACTGTCCATTCTAGACATATTCTTTCCAGGGTATCATCTCTCCAAGAGACATTCCATGAGGACATACCCTTAAATATGCCATCAAAGCAAATTATAATGATAGAATTTATTAACATTTTTTATGAGGCAAAAAGCATACTTCTAAGGAAACATGAAATAAAAATAAGACCAAACAGCAAATGAATTTCTGAAACTATGTAGTAGATGTTATGCCACTGGAAAGCTTTTGTTACACCCAAGGACAAAATTGAGGTTAAGATTTGCAGACACCCCTGACCAGAGATCTTAACCAGGCCTCCTTTTTACAGCAACCAAAAGCCTCCCCACACAAAGTGAGTGATCATGTCTCTGCAAACACATCTGTATGGGGGGACTGACTTGCTTTCTTTTTCTTTTAGTTCCATACCTCTGAACACTTTCTTTCTAAAAAGAAAAGCTGAGACTGAGATCATGTAAATCAGTAGATGAATTCCACAATTCCTCAAATTGCACGATGGGTAGAGGCCCAGAGGGGCTCAGCTGTCTTTAATGCAATTTACACTCTGAAAAACAGTGACCATTGGGTTTGTGGCCAACACTGGCCAACCCCATACTTAAAATATAGAGACACAACCTGCAGCAGCCTCCACTGGGGGAGGTCAGGGGTGAAGTCAGAAAGAAAAAAGTAGGAGCAAGACAGTGGAGAAAGGACATGGGATTTATAACACAAACAAATGAACAATGAGAAAGAAATGACGCAGGGATATTTGATTACAGTGTCAGAGAGGAGTAACAGGCAAAAGATGTAAGAAAGAATTGTTCACCCTCTGTTCAGGCACATGGTCATGGCACTGGTCATAGGCTGTACCTACAGCAGCATCTCAGTCCAGAACAGTGGTTCAGCTTTGGGTGAATTTATTCCCTCTTATTGTAGTTGGCTTTGTTAATAAAACTGTTTTGATGACCTGATTCCAGATTCCTTTTGTAGGCCAAAAAAAAAAACAAACCAGAAGCTCTACCAGATATGTACCAGATGTGCTCCATTAGTCAATGTAAGTAAAAGGTGCAAATCAACAACTGTTTCTCAGTCATCTCCAAATGTGGACAGGATGGGGACATTTGGTTCCAGTGGCCACACTAACCATAGTCTAAAGTAAAAAAATCTCAAAACATACTTACTGTAGATATGAAGCCTCAGCACAAATAAATTTAAATTGGTGCATTTATAAGGAGCCTAATTCCTTGCCAACACTGAGTGTGTCTTAGAACACTTAGGTGAAATAGAGATTTCAACCTCTGTCAGAGAAAGGTGACATACTCTTGGACATTCTTCCTTGAGCACGTGCCGGATGACAAAATCATTTGGAACATGAGACCTTATTTTCAAATTACATGTTTAATCATCTTCCTCACAGAAGATTAAATTCTGATGCAAATGGAAGAGGATGGAGCCATCCCATCACTGCCTGATGTTCCCTGCTAAAAGAGAATAGGAAGGGCATAATGCAAAAAAAGAAGCCAAGCATTTAAGGGAGAAGACATAAAAGCAAAACCCAGGGGTTGCAAAATCCACATGAACTAAACCCATGACTCAAATTAGTATAATTGAAAACCATTAAGTTTAGCTCTGTTCAAGTAAAAATTAACTTTATAGTGACTATCATTATAAACTATTGCTTCATCAGGAAAATACATCATGGTTATATTTTATAATTTTTATCCTCTCTTCCATGTAGCTCCTAGAAGGCAGTTACAATGAGAACTGGGTCCTTCCAAAGTTGTTAACAAGACACATTCCTTTTGGTTCATGGCTAGTATTATGAGAGTTTCTGTCTTATGTCACTATTTCTGACACATGCTGGAGACAGAACATCTTGGCTCAAAAAATACTGGACCATCATTTTATGGGAAGAGACTTTTTAGACCACAGAAGCAGATAGATTTACAACTGACAACACAGAGGTAATGATAACCTACCCTTACAGAGCCCAGAGTCTTACATACTGTAAACTCAATTAGCCATTCTTTTATCTTCACCCAGAACAGATATATTGAAAATTGCAGATTGAGGGCTTTTCTCATATAGCTCTGACCACAAGGATAAATACTGCCTTGCTTCAGCAACATAATTTTTAGGCCCTCTCATTTTTCATCCAGTTCAAGTTGTTTGATTCTAGGAGTCCATATTCCAGGCAGGCAGAGCACTCATTTATGAACACAGCACAGGCAAACGTGCATTTGTTGGAGATGAAAGGCATGAGAGTTGCCCATAATTTTGCCACAAATAAACTCCTCCTTTGGTTTATGCTACATCATACCCTTCCACGTGAATAGTTTTGATAAAGACCTGTTACTCCCTTTTCTTTCACTATACACAGTGTGGATACATTAGATAAACACTTTTATACGTTCCCGTCAAGGAGAAATATCCCACACAACGAAGCAGACCTTGTGAAATAACATTTCACTTATCTGTTATGTCTTTCTGAACCTTCCCTAAGAACTATAACTCTCTAATCCCAGTATACAGCTGCATATAGGCTTGCTCCAAGAAATTTCTGTTCTCAAAGACCAGCAAACAAATGCAGGCACACAGGTGAGGAAGGTTTGTACAGCAATATGTACATTATTTTATAACTTCTTTTTCTTTCTTTTTTGTTACAGCTAAAAGAGTTATTTTAATAACAGGCAATTTACAAGCACACACAGAATTTGAAGAGGTCTTCAAAATACTTTGGAGAAATAGATCATATACTCTAAGCCAAAAGTATATATCATTTTTATCTATTAGGGTTTTTTACATTTTTACTGGGTCTCAGTGATTTACTAGTATAAAATAAAACACAGAGCTATACTCTAGTTACAAAAACACAGCCAATATGAGAACAGAGAGAGCAGTAAAGTTTGAAACTACAGTGAATGCAGGGGATTTGAGCTAACATAGTACAACAATGAAGTTATTTTTCCAAACTTACCCGTACGCTTGCAATAAATATGATAATCAAGTAAATTAAAAACCCGTTGCATTTGCACACTTCTGTCCACACTTGTCAATCATTTTTCAACAGCAAATATTTCAAGACAGTGGTTATAACCTCTGCTAAGAGAAAAGAACAGCCTGTTTTGGTGAAATAAAGTTGACATTTAATTTACTCTTGTAATTTAAGTTGTTCATTCATTGCACTTGTATGCTGACAGATAAGATTCCTTTAATGTTCTTGAGCAAAACAATAAATACAGTGTAGTTAAATTTTAGATGTGAAAACATTATGCTTTGTCTTGACAGCACCACAGTTAGGCATAAAGTTATAATGTTCAAATAGTCTCTTCTGAGACTCCCTGTGTCATAAAACATGTAGTCTTTCAAAGTATGTATGTATCTGTCATTTGACTTTTCCTGAAATCAGAAATAGATGGATGCATTTCCTGATTCTGCACCTACAGATTTGAATTTATTTCTCCTTCAGCCCCAGCTCCATGCTATGAATAGACACAGGTCTATCTGATCAAACAGGAAACTTTCCCCGGCACAACTTCTCTGATTAGGAGCCAGGCCCAAGTAATAATTCTGCCTGCTCATCCAGGTGCCACCCTGTCTCCACAGCCCCACCAGCCCAGGCTGTCACTGCTGGGACTGAGAGCCCCTCATGGGGCGGCTCCAGTGCCCCAGCAGGTCCCACTGGGCTCCCACTCACAGCCAGAAAAGGTTTGTTCCTCACCAGCCTGACCCCCAATTTCCCACAGCAGAGTCTCAGACCTCTGGATCCTTTAAACGATGGAGTGACAGAGCAGTAACAAGAAACAGCCCAAACTGGTGCCCCTGAGGAGGGACCCCAAAAAGGAACTGCTGGGCTTTTATGGCCTTGCAGTCTAAAGCTCTGTGGTCTGGGACCTCCCTGCTCAGCTCTGTGCTGGCTCCGGGGTCCCTTCCCCAGCTGTGCCAGGGTCCCCGGGCCCTTGGTCACCCAAAGGGTTGGCAGGTCACAGGCTCTTGCCTGCGCTCACACCCAGACCCCACCTGCAGCTGCCCCAGCCACCTGCTGGGAATGGATTCCTCAACAGCTGGTGGGTTGGGACTTTTTGGGGGGTTGTGTTGTTGTTGGGCTTTTGGTTTTTTTAATAAAAGCATCAGTCCAGCGAACTCGTTTCAAGAAACCTAAATTCACTGCTCACAGGGCAACTTCTCCTTTTGGCCCTAACAACTCTGATTGTATTTCACCCAGTGGTCTGGGAGTTATTTCTCTGATAACAAAGAAACTGATACATCCATCACATGGGTATCAAGTGGATCATGCACATTTTGGGTACATGAAATGGATCAAGTTCTGCTCCAAAGCTTCATCTGCAAATACATCTATTTTTGGTGCATTAAAGATCTAATGTATCCATTGTTTCTTGTTTAGCCCAAGAGAATAAGATCTTCACATTCCACAATCATCGCAGGTAATCTCTCCCATTTCCTACATTCTTGAACATAATGGTCTAATATCTACATTTGGCAGATTTGTCTTGAAATAAAATTGCATATTTAAAAATGGGCTTGTATGATGAGAATACATTCAGTGATGTGGAAGCTACAAAGAAAACCCCAGATGGCTCAGACAATAATAAGATATAATATTAAATTTAGACCTTTCATCAAATGTCCTCGAATTCATACTAAGGTCTCTTTTCAGCTTTGTACTTTCCTCTTATTTTAAATGTTAATGGATTATCAAAATCATCAAATTCTGTCATATAATCCAGAATGTCTGCTTTTTAACCACAGAAAATGAACTGCACAATTTCTGTACAGACAGAACACTATATCAAATTGATCTGCAAAGAAGCAGACACCCTCAGCAACTACTGCACAGGTACATATTAATTTCATGGTGCATTATTGGGACAGATACCTCAGCACGTTCATGATGGCCCTATTACTACGTCCTCATTCTCTAAAAGGCATTGTGCTTCTATAATCTGTTATTCAAACCTCTGCAGACTTCTGAGCAAAGGAGCAAGAGGTGCTCTCAATCATCACAGCACACACCAAGGTGCTCAAACCACCATCAACATCCAAAGATGAAATCACCGATGCAGGAGCTCACAGAGCACTGCTACCTGCTGCAGAGTAGAATGAATTTCTTAGTCTAGGTGTTGTACACTGCCTTTTCTCTCTACAAACACTAGTCCAAAAAAGGTGCCATCGCAAAAGGGAAGTGTTCATAAGCAACAGTGCCTTTCTGCTTTAAACACCATGGTTGAAAGAGGGCTTCAAGCTCAGTGAAAGCAGAATTGCACTTGGAGAACATCACAGGAAGCAAGCACAAGAAGAGGAGTGTGTGATATGTCAAAGGAGCTTGTTCCATCCAAATTTAAGGGGAAAACAGAATAAGTATCCTAACATTTCACAGGAAAGGGGAAAAGGAAAAAAATGTATCATTCTCTAAGGCTCAGATGTTTCATGTTTTTATGAGACCCCTGGGTTGCAGAATCCATAGTGGTCATCAGGCAGGCACAGCAGTTTCTATACATTTCCACAGATTAGCACATGGATCATGCATGTGAAGGGGAAACTTGGCTCATGCTGTGTGATAACATGGACTGCTGACCCAGTATTTCAGAGCTATGAACAGACACAAGCAAACTGAGCAGGACTGCATATTCTGCCAGCATTCCTTGCCCTTGAGTTCTTCCTACCAGAACCCATATCCCACACCCAGCAAACAAAAGCAATCAGATGTCCTGCAGCAAAATGCAGCCTCCAGAAACCATGTTTTCCTCTGAAGTCTGGACCAAACTCTGAATGATCTAGAGAGTCTGCAAGAAGAGAAAGAGCTCAAAAAGACATGATTTTTTTTGTGCAAAAGTCAATGGGTCAGTTGGCTAAAAAAGAAAGCAGCCAACTAAGTTATCCTCAGAGCTGCTATAATTCACCTTCAACATCCAGAGAACACTACAAGGCAATTTCCTCCCTCTGTTTAACCAAGACTCCCCTAAAAGATAATATTATTGCTAGTTCAAGATTCCTTAAACATACTTTGTTGCCACTAAAATATTACATAGTAAGAATTACTGCAAAAAGCTTTGTGTTATAAATTAGACATAGATCTCAGGTTCTGAACAGCAATTATTTATAGTTTAGTATAAAGAAAAGAAATAGAAAACAAATTGTTTTTGAACAATAGAAGAAATCCTCTCTATTTCATCATAAACATTCAACTTTCTTCATGAGAGACAGGAAAGCTCCCTGAAAGGGGAGCTTTCCCACCCTGCTAGAGGAATATTAGGACAACAAGAAGGCTTTACCAAATCCTGCTAGTTTCAACAACAGAAAAAAAAAAAAAGGATAGATAAAACCCCCAAAGGGAATCTTCCTTGCTCAGCATCTACAGACTGGACCAAGAGGAAAGCATTAAGACAAAACTTGAAGAGTAGAAAATAGGGCAGCTCTGTATCTCTGCATCTGTTTTCTACCAATTAATGCCTTGTGAAAAGGCAAGGTTTAAACTGCAAATAGAGACACAAACTCTGGTCAATAACATTTCCATTATCAACATTTCTAGCACAGAGCACAGACTCAAAACAAAAACTTTCTCTTTGGGGCAGCCCAATGTAAATGATATTTGTTAACCCTTTTAATGCAAACCATGACTGCCAGGAGTGCAGAGACATGGCTATGAAATTCAGACATATTATCTGGGAAATATCTTATCCTTCTTTTATCTGCTAAATCTCAATCTGAAAATGCAGCATTTTCAATTAAAGTAGAATATAAAGCATATAAAACATAGGCTAATGCCTGAATTTGAAATGCAGCATGTGCCCTACGGCACTGAATCATAATTCAGCCTTGCTTTCGTTCTGGCTAAATGTGTACTCACCAACAATAAAGGCAGGCTCTGCTTTGTCACACAGGTGGAATCCTTGTCTCTCCACTCTCTTTGATTTGATCTCTCCTACTTCAAAGCTGGCATATTGCAAAACTTTTTTGCAAAGTTTACGCAGACTTGAACTTCATTGCAGCGTGACCTTATAACTACAACAGCTCTGAGCTCCTTGAGGCATTGATCATGTCTACATGGATGTTTGTACAATACCCACTGTAACAGGGCATTGTCTAAGGCTGGGGACTCTGGGCAATATTGTAACATAAATATTAAATAATAATAAAGTTCTGTCAAGGCAGTGATCTGTGAACCACAGCAGGTTCACGTGATCATGTATTAAGGCTCAAAGGCAGCCCTCAGCAGCCATCATATAAAGTCTCTATGGTCTAAAAAGTACTTAAACAATGATTTACACACAAGTCATAAAATTAATAGGAATTACATATATTCCAAACTTGTACATACACCAAAACCTCTATTTGTGCTGTAGTTAAGAAACTTCAAGGGCTAATTTTTTCTTTGTTCTTACAAAAACTATTTCTGTTTCAAACTCTGAAAACGTTCAGAGATTCATACATATGCTAATAAAATACAAATAAATAACAGGGTATCAAAAAATTGAAATAGATTTTGATAAAATTTGGAAATACACTCTGCATTAACAGACAAGTATAATTAGAAATTAGTTCAAAGTAGTAAGAGAGTTCCACATGAAGGTTCTCAAAATAGGGCTAAAATTGATTTTCCAGTTCATCCATTCCTAGTCAATAATTTTCACCCATGCCACAAGAGCTGCTTGTGTGTTCTAATACTCCTTTCTGGGAAAAAATGCAAGTTGAGCTGCTTCACTTGGAAAATTGAGTTTTCACAGAGAGGTAACAAACAACAAGTGAAGAAAAAGAAAATTACAAAGTTTTGTAATTGACAAAAACACTTATTTGGATATCTCATTAATGAACAGGGGGGAAAAAAAGAAAAGAAAAAATGAGATAAAAAACCCAGAAGCACACTGCAATGTGTGAAAAAAAAAAAAAGTAAAACAAAAGCTCAACATATATCTCTCTGTCTTGGCTATGATGAGCCTTGTATATTTAAATGGAAACAAGACCTACTACAAAGCAAGTGAAAAACCATTCTCTAAAACAGCCAAATGTGCCATTAGCCCTTTATAAGGCTAAGCCAATTATGGTTAAACCTGCTGTGTTTTTATTTTCATGCTACTTCAGTTAAGCATGGACAATTTAAATGGCTTTAGAATGGGGAGGGTTACATGCTTCACAGTCAACTGAGGTATACCCCACTTTTTCCCCAGTGTAAATTCCAGGGGTAGGTATTTTGCAGGGATTTATACTCCTTATATGCAAAAGGACTCACATATCTATAAATAATTTTTTAAAGTCACTTTCAAAAGACTACATAGTTACCAAAGGGATATCTACTTATCAGTAAAATAAAAAAAATGGACCTGTTTCTAACAGATACCTAACACAGATACATGAGAAATACGTGAAACCAGACAGTTAAAAACTCTCTTGTAGCTAATTAAAAGAATAAATTAATCTCTAATTAGCTTAAAATCTGAGCAACTCACCTGAGAAATTTAAAGAAGGCTAAAGGCAAATCTAGATTATTTAATAGAAGTATGCTAAAGACCACATATTGAAAGAGAAAAAAAAAATCAAATGTTTTAGATGTTTTATCTGGTGAGGAAAAGAAACAGCCTCTCTAAAACATGCTCTGAAAGCTGAAAGCAGTAGATGCTAAATGTATTTAGGGTGAAACAGCTTCTCTATTTCATATGTTTCTTTCTATCATCATTAGGTATTTTTTATTTTTTCCTTATTGCTGAAAATAAAAAGTTACTTCTGCTGACATTAAAAGCTTGATTTTACAAACTATTTAATGCACTCTAAGGATACTGTTAAAAGACAGTGGCATGCTGATGTGAGTTGTACAAAGGTCAGTGATTTGGAGGCTCTTTCAGACAATTTGCCAGGATTTTGGCATTTTGTAAGCGCACATAGGACAGCTCTCCAGCAAGCTGACCTTGACAGTGAATTGGATAAATAAACCTTCAATTTACCCCCTCCAGCTCGATGCTAGCCCAGCTGATCCCTCTGGAGCCTTCACCTGTCCATATCGTTCAACTGCCTGCAACTTCCAACTGACGAACATCCACAGCTTTACAGGTCCTGTGACAAACACCATCTAAAAGATAAGGCTTCTGAAAAGTCAAAGTCAATAGTGTTTCCATTGAAAATTTAATGCTGCTTCCATCTTTACCCATCATTCTTCCTACTGTTGCATGTATCCCAGGAGGCACTTCAAGCAAAAGCACTACTCCATAACAGGTAATGACGTGGCATTTAATGATACTGTCCAAAGTGATCCAAGCCCATGGAAAGTAATGTGCACTCATGTACCAGATAAGCACAGCTGAATGTACTAGAACAGCAGTATCTCTCACTGCTCTGTCACTAGATACAATGTGACATATGCTCTGCCATTGTACCTGGCTTTTCCTTTTACTTCACCATCAGAGGAAAAGAGCATTTTCAGATACAGAGCACCAAAGTGTTAAGGGAATTCAGTAAAAGGTAGGATGGCAACATATCCGTAATTAAGTATTCACAGCCTCTTTAATACTTCAGTGCTCTTGGATTCGCTACTAAAATCTGTGAATTATACCTCATTGAAGAATGTCCTTAATCGACTCTGACATGTTTTATTGGAGGCAGAAAAAATGTTTCAGTATGATAGATAAGGTTAAAAATGTTACTACTCTGATCATTTACTCTAGTGCCTTGCAAAAAACTCCAAAGCCAAAAACCATTTACATCATTCATCTGATGCAATGGAGAAAAAAAAGCATTATCTGACAGCCCATTTTAGCTGATGGGACAAAGTGCACATTTTCAATTTTCTGACAAAGTTATGTTGTTTATGTAGATAAGAAAAAGAAGAAGAGAGGAAAAAAAAACCCACGACTGTAACATTTCTACCGCATGCCATAAGGATTTGAAATTCGAGTTAAACAGCAAAGTACCTTGAGACCATGCAGAGCAGAGCATGACAAACAAAAATCATTTTTATGGTTTCAAACCAAATAACACATTACATGTTTTCTACTCTAATAGCAGCACAGGGTTCTGAGGCAGCCCCAGAACGTTGCAGCAAAGCTCAGCATGACATCTCTATGCGTGTGAGAGAGCCCTGCTCTCGCTGCAGCGGGACCACGAGGCAGCTCAGTGAAAAGCTGCTGAAATATTTTTAAGTAAACATTTTAACTGAGCTTTTCTCGTATTAATTTTGATACTCTCCAGATATCAATGGTTTCTGCTTATACAACTCACTGCAAAAGGGATGAACAGGCACTTCATACATATTCAATTTCTATTATTAGTTTTAGGAGTGATCCATGACTACGTGGGAAAGTTAGCAAAGAAAAGAAATTGTTTAAACTCGCCGCCAGAGACTTCTCCATGGAACAACATGACATTGGCAGAAAGAGAAGGCTATGAACTTATATTCCTCAGGACAGGCCACATTAAGTTTTCAGATAAATAACCTTTGCATTTACAACTTACATGGATAGACTATATAAGAGATAGTATGGTTTAACAGTCCCTGTTTTGCTTTTTCACCACCAAAAAATTGCATTTTCTTTTTGTTCGTGCCAATAAAGCAAAATTACTAGAAGTATTTTTACTAACTATGTAACTGACAAGATTATTATTTCAGCACAAATTAGGGAGAAAGAGTGTTTACCACAAAAGTAAAGTAATCCCATTCCAGTTCATTTTGCTACTCACACACCTAAAGGTAAGCACACGTTTACAGAACTGGCTCAATTACCTCAGGCTTTGTGGTACACACCTAAATTACTAAGACATCTATGAGCTGTACCATCACCCATTAGAAACCAAAATGAAAACTTTCAAATAATTGGCTAAGACTCTAATTCTACAGCATGGACAAGGCTTTAAATTAGTACCAGATGCTGGATTTTGTTCTTTAAACAACAGTTCTAAGGACAGAGAAAGATTCATCTTCCAAGACTACTCCTGCCTGCAGACAATATGACCCATCTTAATGAGACTGCTGAATGCTTTATGAGCAATTTCATCCACTAGTTACTATATTCTGGCACCAAAATTGAAATATTCATTTTAAATCTTGCCATTAGGACAGTATTGCTTTCTGCCAAATTTCCAATGCCAATTCTTACATTCAATTGTGATTGAGTGTTTCTCCAGAACCAAACAGATAACAGCAAGGTCTGCCCACACATCCTGTGTCACAACCAGCTCATTAAGCTCCCTGTTCCCATAGACACTGTTTGGAAAAGAGACACTGGGGAAACTGTTTTCCATGAGCCAGTTATATCCATGCTACCTCTATCAGCTACCCTATATCTCTGCTTAGGAATTTAATTATAAAAAGCTTCCTGAATAGAACAGTCCCATCTCTGAGACACAGAGAAAGGGGTGAGACACAAGGAGAATGAAGAACTCAGGGTTTATTCAAAATTTTGAGGAAAAATATGGCTGCATGCTCAGGAAAATGTAAAGAATATATGGTATAAGTACATTTGCATGTCACACTAGGGTCTGTCAGTCACAGGCTTGTTTTACTGTAAATACCAAACACAGACCTGTGACCTGGAAAAAAATCAAAAAAGGCCCTTTTGTTGGAAGCTATGACTTTAAAAGAACACTTTAAAAAGGACATTTTTAGAAAACTAAGACTTGAAAAGCACACATGAATTTGAGAAATATGATAAAAAGCTTTCCTACTTCAAGTTTTTTCTTGAAGTACTTTAGAAGACCAGTTGCCACCCATGAGAATGCTGCATAGATATTTCCAGTGCTGAGACTGTGGCCATGGGAGATACCAGGGACCACAGCCAACCAACCAAGATTTCTCCAAATTGACTGTGGAGAGCAAAGCAACAGGGTCTTTATCTCCTCTTCTCTGGAAAGAAAAACAACAGACTTGCAAATAAGGTCAAATTTAATACAAAATATCCTTCCCCATAGTAAAAAAAAAATAAGTTGAAGAACGTGGAGTCAGAGTCAGAATTCATGATCTGGAGCTACCTGGCAAATCATATGAAAACATAGCACCAAGTTACAATTAACCCCAGAATATTTGACTTGAAACTTTATATTCTTGATGAATTAATCTTTACATATGAAATTTTTTATCACAGAAATTAATATATCATCTCTGTCCATGCATCACTGCCACGCATGTGGAAGTTCACTCTTCTGTGCTTCAGTTTTTTGAATCCTTTCTTTGCCTTTGAAATTTTTTTTTTTTTTTGCCTTATAATAATGGCTTCACTTTTATACATTGTAGGGCTCAGGAGGAAGAAGGGAGGAGGGAAAGAAAGAAAGAAAATGTACTTTCCTTGCTATTAATTTTCAGACTGCTTTTTTTCATTTAAAGTAAGATGTTTTGTTTCCCAGGCAGTATGCATGCCTCGTTCTATGAAGTGCGAGGTGCAATTGCTGCCCTAGCTCTGTGTGTGGCTGTGGCCTTAGAAGTCAAGGATAAAAGAAACAAAACATTTTTTTTTTAATTCTGAAGTGAAAAATCCATTTGATTTCTTTTTGTTTATTGCTGCATTACTTAGGTAATTGCTTGAGTTGAGTCAGACTGACGGCAGGGCTCTGGACCCTCTGACTCCAATCCTTTTCCTTTATTTATTAGTCTCACTTATTAAAAGAATGTCTTGGCTTATATGATGGGTACTATTCAAGCAGAAGTTAAATCACTTATATTTGCAATCTAAGTCACTGACTCACAAAGGCTGAGTATACCATGCTAATTATGCACAAAAATGCTCTAAACCACGAAAATCATAAGCTCAGCCCTAAAAAATGATTGTTCAAAAAGGTCTGTGAAGATTTGTAAAACATTTAAATGAACCAAGCCATAGCAACTTGTACACAAAAGTCATTCCACTCAAAAAAACACAGCATAGACAGATAGAAACCCTGGCCATGCTTCAGCAGCTCACATGCAATATAACCCAATTTTTGCAGTGAAACCTAGACAAAATTTAGCTTATCCTCTGCCTCTCAGAATGCTCCAAAGACCTGCTAGTTTAAACAGCACTGTTTCTTCAGCATTTTCTAACATTCTTAATGATATCAAGCTCCTGAAATCTTCTATTATGTGGTGATTCTGTGATGCAAAAGCAGAGCTGTTTCACTATCTGTTACCTCAAATGGTGCTGATGTCCTTTTCTAAAACTCAGGATGGCTAACAATGGAATCTTCCATTATAACATTAGATTACAAGATAAGTTACAAAAGAAAAGGACTTCAGCCATTTTTTAAATTTTCACTGATGTCTTAACCTGTTGGCCCAGGAAAACACTACACACAGAGAACATTTAAGCAATTCATATGTCCAAACCTTTAACCTTGTCATAAAATTTTCCATTCTTTTCATCGCTAATATTCAATGCATTTGTTTTAATAAGCTATTCACATCTCCAACAACTTCAAAGACAAAGGAGTTACGGTTAGAGCCATGTAGTGAAAAACAAGGTTGAAGAAACACGTTCACATGTCTTTTCTGTCTTTGCCATATTTCTAGGAAAACTTCCTCACTCCAATTTTTCCCACTTTCAGTGTTTCTCTTTCAGCCCTGTCCTGTAGCTCAGTTACACGTGGCCTTGGCACGAAGTGAGGTGCATTCCTGTAAGCCATTAGGGATATTCTTAGTGCTGGTTTTTTCCAGCCTATTAGTTTTTGTGCTAGTGCTGTGCTGGTTGCCTTTAGCAATGCACTGTTTGGGTGTATGACTCCTGTATTTGCTTGAGGCCACAGCAGTATCAGTGTTCTGTGTCGTTTCCATTTTGTCTCAGGCAGCCCTTGCACTCACTTGAAATAAGTGTGGCCTTTTGACACTGACAATTGAGAATGTTGGTCCCTATTATGTGAAAAACATGATCCTCCTAGATGTTTAAAGCCAGTAAACTAAATGTTTATTGGGAAAGCATGAAAGGAAGTGAGAGACTGAGTTTCATGAGCTCTATTATTAAACAGCAGTATAGTTTATCAAGGTGAGTTAATCCAAGACCTTCTCTGTTATTTTCAGATTATTTTCACCAGGCTGCCAGGAGAACATCCTAGAAATTTTTCTACAGCCCTTCTGCTTCATTATGGAAGTGTTCAGTATTATCACACTCTTGATTTCTCTTTCATGCTTTGCTAATGACCGCCAAACATCTCCCATAAAGCAAGTCTCCCAACTTACACCTCCAAAGTTCACAGCATCAATATTCTCCTCTCTCAACAATTAAATTCTCCTGAAATGCTCACCTCCACCTCCACTGAGTGGTGTAGCATTTTCTAGTCTGCTCCCAGGCCCCAATCCAGATTATTTCCTCAGTACCACTAACTCTTCATCAGTTGCCTCTTCCCTTTTGGCTTCTCCTGCTGTCATTTCACACTTGATTGCCTTTTCTCTAGCATCTCATATAATGGATATTCTTCTGCTACATTTCATTTTACTTCTACATTTTAGGGTAATCAGAAGGGAGCATCAGCTGCTCACTGTCCAGTAAGCCTGTCTTGTACCCCAAAATTATCTCTACACTGTCCATAATCCTGGCAGAGGCCTCCAGCCCTGACACTGACCTGCAGCCTGACATGGTCACCTGCCCACCTGAAGTCAGTGATGTATAAGATATGGACAAAACTTGTTCAATTACAACACCAAAGGATTCCTCCGCTTTTCTCAAAATATCTTTATTGTGCACCTCACTGGCCTTGCAAGTATATTGAAAATTTCTAAATGTGCTACCTTCAAACTCCAATTACCATAATTTAATCTAATAATTAATAAAGCAAAAGTAGAAGCAGTAGTGCTTCTGATTTACATAATTAGCATAAAACCCATGCATGGTTCAAACAAAATGCTGCAACCAAATTTTGAAACTTGATAGCATAAACCTAAGACCCCCTTAATCTATAATTAAGATAGCTTGATTTTAAGGACATGGAATGTTTTCATAACAGGTGTAAAATTTATGCGGACAAAAAATCTATTAAAATACTGAGATACTACTGGAATAGACACAAAGCATTCCTTACCCAAATGTGACCATTTCCATTGGAAATGCACATACAGAGCATTAATTAAATCTCCTTTGGCATGACAATTCCAAAAACGAAAGCTTTGAAGAGAGGCTTCACAGGCTTTTCCTGAAAAAGAAAACAGGGAAAATAAAAAGTAAGTATATATATAAATAAAATTTAAGCACATTCTTGCAAGACTGTAAAAGCAATTTTGACCACCTGGTCTCTAGAATGGATCCCAGGAAAACTAGGTGTGCGCAAATGGTCAACTTATGAAGAACTCTCCAAAAAAGCCTTTCAAAGGACACAGCTAAAGCTTTGTGGCCATAGTGACACAAGGTGAAAACTGATCTCAAATCCCTCTTCTTGTCTATTTAAGGCTATCTACAGTTACATGGCTTTTGAGAGGTGACTATGGTCTTACTGCTGAACAGCTTGGGGGTATTTCTTGCACAATGCAGGATTTTCAGAGGGCCATCACAGTTTTACAAACCTAAAAAAGCAATGGCTCATTCAGTAGCAAAAAAAAGTGCATTGCAATCCTAAAAAAGCATTATTTGAAACCACTAGTCATTATCACATCCAAAATATTTTATTTCTATTATAAAGAAATTTTAAAATTGAGTCATTCACTGCTAACTTTCTTCACAGTGACAGCACCCAAATTTCTCTTCAAAATTACAGATGCTGAGTTACACAGAATCCTTATTATTTTAATGTTACAATAACACAGATGATAGTTTTCTTAGCAGAAAGATAAAGAGATTACTGAATTCTAAACCTGAGATGGAAACAAATTTCTTACTTTAAATTGTGTCACCCTCACTCCACAGAAAGAGTGATTATAATCTGCAAGGGGGGGGCAGTAAAGCCCTCCAGAAGCAAGCCTTTCATAACTTCACCATTTTTCACAGGCAAGTATAATTACAGTTTTGCATAACCATCTAATGAGAGGAAGTCCTTTCTTGCAGTGTTAATAAAGGACCTTGCATAACATGTTAACAAAGCAATGGCACTCTATGTAGGTAATGTCATTGTGTAATTAGCATGCTCATAAGATGACTTAAGATTACAGTTTATCTGAATCTAATAACTGCCTATCAGCTGCTTTACCATTCTGTCTTTTTCAATATATCTTTCCTCATGAATGGTTTGAGTATCCACCCGCTCAGTGCAGAAGCACAGAGGGAATAAAACAAGCCAGTAACAAAACAGAAACAAAAAAATTAGTTTGGGAGCAAAGAAATTAATAAAAGTGGAAAAGAACCCAGCCTTTTCACATACCAAGACATGTATTTTAGGACATGGTATCACAAATATCAGTCTTGGCTATTCATTTCTAGATGGTACAACACTTGAAACGGTATGAGAAATGCTACTGGAAATTATACTGGTTTCTTCATAAACGGTAAAAAAGTGGAGAGTGGGAAGAACTGGACAGTTCTCTAAGCCACTTAACAGGCTGCTTTCACAGGACACTACCCTTGGTTGGAACACTCAAATTCATTATTTACCAGCAGCCAGCATCAAGTCCAGGTTGCTTCTCCTCTCCTGTCGCCAGAGGCTCACAGGCAGAGCAAAGCAGAATTCATCAGTCTGGTAGCACAGCTGGACTAGAGTCACCCTTCCAGTTTCCAGTTCTGCAACTTGGACTTCAGAAAGTCACAATAAAGAAATAACCAGAAGTGCAAGAACTCCGCTTGGAACAATGTAATGTTGATTCATGAACCCCCCCATAGAGAAAATCCCTTTCTATCCCTTTTTCTCTGTCAGACTCGAGAAAGAAAGCCAAGGGAAGGAAAAAGTAGAGGATGACAGAGGATAAGTTTGGGCTTGGCATGGTCTTTATAATGTGTAGGTTTCAGAGCTGGAAGGGAGAGAATTCACAGTTTTGGGGACCACAACCATTCAAGCTCCTGAGAACAGTGAGGACCTCAATGAAGACAGCAATTAGGCAAAGAGGACTCTACACCTCCCAACTTCAAAACTATTACAAAATTACAAAAAAATTACACATAAAATTTTCCTTTAAAAGAAAAACAAAAAAATTGCATCTCCCTGAAGTAGTAACTGTAAAACAAATTAAGACATTTCCAAGTATTTGCTAACCTACTTACAGGCATCATTGCTCCCTTGGGCCTTTGTAGCCTTACACCTTCCTTAACGGACTAGCTGAATAGGTAAATGGGTTATATCAGGCCAGGAAATCAATGTGTATACTGTGTTCTCAGCCCCAGATGAGCTTGTCGAAGCCATTTTATTATAGCTGGAGGAGCTGTATTGATCCCCCCGTTAACTACTCGGAGGTGCCGAGCAATCCGATGAAGATGCGTCCTGCCGTCCATCCAAATGCTCTCTCCCCTCAATAGCCCTAACAGAGTTAAGTGTGTGCAGATTGAATTAATTTAATGTTTGCTTAATCAAAACTGACCACGCTGGAGCCTAAATTCTATTAATTACTAAAGGAATCGCACTAATGCTGTAACATGACGTTAGGCTGGAAAGGGCTTTATTTTACTATGACAACAGGGAAGAAGGGTCATAGGGAGAATGGGGGGGATAAGACAGGAGTTGTTTCACAAAAATATTTTTTATTTCACATTTCCCAAACAAAGAGTTCAGACTTGTTTACTTTTTTCCTGAAATGGGGCTATTGTCAGCCAGCAAAATTTCCCTTTAGTGAATTGACAGGCACAGCAAGTTAACTTCATACTTGATGATGAGGAAGAAAAAAGTTGCAACATCATCCAGATTTATTTATGCAACAAAAAGTCTTCTCTTAAATGAAACCAGATGCAACTTCTCTAATCCCTTATTTCTATTTAGTCCTAAGGTTAGTATAATGGTTTTCTTAAAGACAGTCAGAAGAAATTCCTTCTTCACTGTCTAATAAGAAAAAAAAGTATCCCAGATTTCCCACACATGACAGCAATGGGCTACAAGTAAACAGAAAAAGTAAATTAAAACAAGTACTGTTTGACAGTAACTTAACTAAAAGATTTTCAACAATATTATCTAGGCATCAGCCAGGGCACATGCTAGGGTTCAAATGCTCATGGAACATTTAGCAGAGAAGCACAGGTAAGATTTTCAGGTAACTTTTCCCTAGGAAAAGCTTAAAAAAACAGGATAAATGCATAGGGTTTTGCTCTATCAGCTGTCCCTGATCATTTAAAAATCCATCACATCAAGTATTGCACAGAGGGAATGTATGTCTCTCTTTAGTTGTTTGGTTTTGGCTTTTTTTTTCCCCAAAAGAAGTTATTTCATACAGAACTTCATTGTGCTGCATTTTCTTAAGCTAATTTTGGTGTTAAATTATCTGTCTTCAATTGCAACACCAGGTGAGTTTGTTTTCTTTTCCTCTTGCTAAGTAGTCTATAGATGAAAAGAGTAAGTTTTGTATAGGGACAAAATAACGTTGATTTGATTAATAAAGCTGTATGCTTACAAAGCACACACTGAGCGCTAAATAACAAACAGTAGCCAACTGCACAGATTAGCTACATATGAAGCATATGTCCTGGAACAATGATTTTATTTCAAAGAGAAGAACAGTCTGTGCTCTTTTCTTACACCCCAATTTACCTTTTCAGTTATGCTATAAAACACATTCCTGATTACCACCTTTGTTATGAAAAAAAGTTAAGATTTTTTTTCTCTAAGGTATAGAGAGACATCACAGCAAAATAATTAGAAGAAAAAAATATCTCTGCTTCTCATGGTCTTCATCACTATTAACTTAATGTCAGTCTTGACTTCAAGAGTTTCTCAGATACATTTTAATTTGAGCAGTTTTGTGCCATCATATAAACTGGAGAACTAATTCCATCAAAGAATAGAAATATTACTCCAAGAAACATTGTTCAGTAAGACCAATGCCTCACTACCTGTAGTGCAAAGCTAAAGCAGATCCCAGAAAGGCAGAAACTTTCTAGAACTAATCAGAAGGTAAAGAGAAAATAATTTGGGGAATTTAGAAATTACTTTTCCCCACTTTTGTTAAAAGTCACCGTGATGGCATCAGGAAGAGTTTTGCTGAAAAGATTTTGGTGCAGTCATTACCACTGTGTTCTACAGGAATTGAACCACGAATTCAAAACTCCCTGGGTGCTAAGCACTGGCTAAAACATTCTGAAAGCCAAACTTATTCCCACAGGAAGGGATTCAGCTTTGAGTCACATTTGAAAAGGATGCCTTTGGAGTTGCTCAGCTTTCTCCTGCATCAAATCTTCATTTCACATTGCAAAGCAGAGAAATTTTACACATAGCCACAAAATATTTAAAATAATTAACAAAAAAAGCCCAACAGCAAACAACTTGCAAATAAGACTGTCTCATCTGAGAGCAAATGGGGGAATTAAATTTCTGATTCATGTACTTATGAATGATAATTTCTTCCATCCATACTTTGCCTGTTACCAGGATTATTGATGTGGACAGTCCCTCAAGAAGAGGACCTTTTTCAACTTAAAAACTATCACCTTATCAAATATCATAAATGAGCTTGAGGAGAAGAAAGCAAACCCTATGGCTGATACAAGAATGATAACTGATGAGTGAAGGTGCTAAAAATGCTAAGAAACATTTTGAGACTACTGTAAGCATTTGTACTGTACTCAAATTTTAGCTTATATATTTATTGAATGCAAACCAAAATTCTCATCTTGCTTCTGAGATAAGAATATTCTTCTGCCAAATGATGATTTTCCATTGAAGTGCAATGTTTGAAATCTGCATTTCATGTCAGAGGTGGCTGATCTACAGAGGGAGCAGTGAAACCCAGTGTAATGGAATACTGTTTTTTTACAAGTCATACTTTTGCACAGCATCAGGATCATTCTGGGTTAAAACATCAGTAAAATGGAAAATTCTCATTACAATTGATTCAAACATGTCAAAATGCATTTTACCTTAATCAAACTACCCTGCCCTTCACTTTTCAAACATTTCTAAAACATAAATTATATCTCACATTGCAGAAAGAAACAAAACTGGCTGCTTTAAACCATAATCATTGCAAATTGCAGCATTGACACCTCTGAATTAAAATTGCAGGAGAATTCACATCTAGGTTGTTTGAACCACTATCTACAGTCATTTGACATATTATAGGATCAGAATAATTTTAAGACGAATATAATATTCTTCCCCATGTATTTCATTAGTGAGGATCATTTGGATAAAAACAGAGCTCTATTTTTGAAGTCCACTGACTTGGCAGAGATAACTGTTAGGAGTTCAGTGTTTGTGGAATAACAAGCTCTGAATGACAGTGTTCTCTCCTATTTCTCAAGAGTACAGCTTTGTCATCTACCACTGTGATCCCAACAAAGAAAAATCCAGATGTCTGCAAATTAAAGGAGAGCTGGATGACATTCTGCTGTTAATGCTCAGCATACATAAATCATTGTAATAAGAGAAGATTGTTATATTAACCTTTGTCACGCAATTTTCTTTTTCTCTGTAAGAAATAGGAAAAACAACAAATTAGGTGGCACAATAATTCTATTTTGAAGCAGAATGGTGGAGAGGACTTTCATCCCCTTGCCAGTCACATGATTCCCACTTACCTGGAATTTTATATGTGCCCTATAAGAAATTAATAGTACGCACACATACTTCACTTCAAGTGGTATATTGCTAGAAAGATGGAAAACATCTTACAAATAAATCATCATTTTAAAGGAATAGATACTGGTAGGCAGGAAGCCGTGAAATTTAACCTTTGCCCTACCAAAAATCCATCTTATGGCCACTGAAATGCTTTAGTTCCCTCTGTCACTTATCACATATGGGAAATGGGACATGAAAAATTCCATGTATTGAAAATGAATACCCAATATCTGCATCAATGCACCACCCCAGCTGCTGCAATGTACAAATGTAAGAATATCTTCACACATGTGAGATGTGTGGATTTGAACAGCCACCTCAGTGGAATCCCAGGGAAGAGTTAACGTGTTCCATTGAAGAGACCCAGGAATATTTCAGGTCTCAGGTGCATAGAGCACATTT
Source organism: Molothrus ater (assembly GCF_012460135.2). NCBI lineage: Eukaryota > Metazoa > Chordata > Aves > Passeriformes > Icteridae > Molothrus > Molothrus ater. The sequence continues at coordinate 5,682,914 of NC_050489.2, read as the reverse complement.
TCATAGTGTGTAAGATTAATGCTGGAAACTCATCCTCATGCCACAGACCTGCCATTCTCCCAAAATGCTTTAACTTTGAAAAGTTAAAATATAAATAAAGTTCCAATTATAAATAACTAAGTAGTGAGCAAACCAAATAAACAGTTCAATAAATGGGTGTCCAAAAGAGCTGCCTCACTCAGGGACGTGGTGTCACGTGCAGCATCCTGGCACCCACCCTGGCTCCTGGGTTTTGCTGCAAGTTCCATCACCATCTCACAGACTCTCTTCTTCAAGAGCAAAATACAGACATGCTGGGTCAACAGAAAGTTTGAGGATCGAGCTTTCCAAGCTTAAAATGTAAGTTCGCAATCAATTGGCTTCAAAGAAAGATTCAGACTGGATTTTGACCATTTCTGCAGTGGGCAAGAGGATCATTAGAATACTTATGTGAAATAAAACAGGAAAATATAATCATTTGGAATTATTTTTGCATCATTTCAGTACATCCATATTTTACAAAGTACTTAAAAGTGAAAATAAATATTAAAAAAGCCATATAACCTAATCCTCACAACAGAGTACAGATAGACAAAGCTAATGTATTATCAACAATATGAAAAACCCAGGGTATTGCTCTACCCTAGTTCATATGATCTAGTTTGATTCATCTTAATTCTATTTTTTTCATTATTTAAACTGCATATCAAGCTTGCCTGGTCCTTCATACAGTTACTTAGTCACTTCAAAAGTGTCCCAGTACATATCAAAATTAAGATGCAAGTAAGCTTTTAAGAAATATAAGGGGGAAAGGCACCCTGGAAAACTCTTCTTATTTTTTGCAACAGAAGCATTTAGGAATCTAAGTACAATTTCAGAAAATCAGACACACAGTTGATGGTTTCAGTATGTTTGGAAATAATCTGCACATTCCCCAGGAAATACAGTCTTTAATTGAGGACACTATTCTATGCTACTGGGATGTCACACTAATTCCTCTATGGAAAGGATGACAAAAGTATCATGAACACGTTCCCATGCTGCAAAAATTGAAGGATGGCTATACACTACTGCAGTAGTATTTCTATTGCCTTTTCCTATATCAAAGACCCCAACTCCTAGGGAATGTGACCAACTCCAAAAATCAAAATCTTCCCTAAAGTCAGAGTTCACACTCTTAAAGCACTGCCTGAGCTGTTGCTGCACCCAAATCCAATAAAATCATAGTAATTATAATATATAATAGTTATAGACCACTTTGATCCACAGTTTTAGATCTTTTTTCTAGATTCTTTTTTGCTGACAAATAGAAATAAAGGCAGTTACTGCAAGAAAATCCGGGAATATGTCTGAGATCCCACTCAACATCTTTAACTATGGATTAAAAAACCAAACAACTACAACACCAAAACCAGTGCAAATAAGGAGTTGAGGTAATATTTCTAAATTTACCTTGATGGGTACTTTCCATATGGATGGTAAGCTGACAGGCAGCTGCACTACAACAGGAGCCAGTGACAGTGTGCAAGCTCCCAGTTCTGGCCTTCTCTTTCCATAAAGATAAAAGTAAACAGGTGGGATACATCTGCTAAACTACACTGGAATTATCCTTTACTTTCTTTTTATTGCATCCACCTTACAAAATAGTACAGTTTTGCACTTGTATCTTAAAACTTCCTGACACATTCTCCTGAAATGTATTTTTTAAAGTATGAGTTGCAGAAATGTTTTCCACTTCTGCCCCAGTCTCTTTCTTGCAGGAAGCATAATGTACTTTATTTTCATGATAAGGGAAATTTAGAGGGGAACAAATGAAAGAAAATAACAACAACAAAAAAATAAATCACATGACCCTCCAGTACTTCAACTTCTTGCTGCAGTCAGAAATTGCATCAGCAAGCTGGGCTTGCCTCTAAACTGTCTCTCTGGAACCAAAGGGAACCAGTTGGAAAGGAAAGAGCAGAAGGAAAGAGCTGTGCAGCAATTCCACGTGAGCAGGCCTGCCCAACGCCACAGAAAGGTGAGTCTGAGTCTGCCTCCACCATTAAATCATTCTCACTGAGTTTGGCTTCCCAGGCTTACAGTGGTGCTAAGTACCAAGATTTTATTTACTAAAAGTTCTAGATTTTTTATCCTTTTCTTTCCATTCCCCAGTTCACACTTTTTCATGATTTCACACACAAAAAAATTAAGATTTTCTATTCACCCAACTGTAGAATCCTTCAGGAGCATCAGGGATGCAGTCACCATAAGGCTGGTCTTGCACACTGTTAAATTTCAGAATGTAAGAAGTTTTTAGCTGCTAATTGATGTTTTCTACCCAGAACAAAATGCAGAGCTTCAATTCTAAGCCTGTCACAGTCTCACTGACTTTGAGGTTCTCAACATTCCAGCCCATATTTTCATCTGCATTCCTGCAACTCCAGAGGTAGAAGAGGCACCAATTAAGGAATAGTAGTGATCTCAGAAAAAGAGTTTTTGACTAAGAGTTAGCTTGCTCTCTTATAGTTTCTTTGTTGTTCTCTTTAGAAATAATTGACAAAAATCGGTTTGCAATTTGCAGTTACATGATTTTAGTTATGATTGTTAACTCAGAGACGTTTCTCAGCTCTATGCTGAGCCCCACACACAAGTTCATTCAATGTTCTGAACTCAGTTTGCAAAAGACCTGGTCCTCTAAAACTGCAGACAAAAACCAGTCATGTTAATGACACAAAAGCAGCCCATGAAACCTCTCCCATGACTTTGGTTTTGGTAACATTTATATCATTTTCATCACCACAATCTCTTTAAAAAGGAAACATTTCAGTTCTGAAGGCACCCAGCACTAACTGGAAAGGTTTTTCCTGGAAAATTCAATACAAGTATTGAAGTACAGAAGTACAATTGTTATTTTTAAATTATGTTTTTCTCAGTCTCCATCACTTCTTTGTGATAAAGTCACAAATAATGAAGATGAGTAAGAAAAAAACTTGTACTATTTAAGAATTGACCAAAACAAAAAACCAAACAAAAAAGAGTTTGGGAACACAACCAAAACATCAAACTCCATTGCACTTGATTGTAGCCACACTCCTTAGTTTACTACAAGGCACAGGCCAGAGGAAGCCAATAGAACTGCAGGAGATTGAGCTAATTAAAAAATATTATAATTTGTACATCTGATCCCACCATTTTAGTCCAGCTATTCAAAACTGCACATTCTGTCAGTTTGTAGTATACACATTTCTGCACAGTTCCCTACAGGATCAGTAAAGGAGAAACACCCTTGCATCATTTACCATCACCTTCCCTTTAAACATAAAAATTCTCTTTTTTTTCTGTGCTGCATATTAATTTGTATTAGTGAGACAACAGTTCAGCTGTCCATTTAAGTTATTTTAGGTTCGTTTACAGCCTGGTCCTTGAAACTCTATCTTTTAAATATCTCAAACATGTATATACTGTGTTCTGAAGAGCTTTCATGGAGAATGTTTATTAGTCACTTTGATCTAATTCATCACAAAAGAAACCGTCTTAAAGTACATAATGTTCTCCTAAGTGACACATGCTGAAGCTGTTATCCTACTTTTAACCCGTGCTTTCAAGGATCTGAACCCAGCCTTACGTCGTCTAAAACTTAATTAAAAGAATGCTGTCAATATCAATGTCAAAGTAACTTGTCACCCTATGAATGAGAGCCTCAGTCGATTTTTCAAACTGTGCCAAACTTTCGAAGGGCTCTTTCACTTTATAAATCAACTAGCAGCTTAGAATATCCTGGCAGCACCTTCAAGGAACGAATCAAAATGACAGGAAAAGAGGGGATAACAATCAAAGCTTGACTGAATACAGGTGTTTGAGTTTACAGACGAACCACAAATGCCTGGATCTTTGACAGCTGTTGATGTTATCAGTTATGTGCAGCTATTATTGGCTCCGGTCTTAGGGGCTGTAAGGCCTTTCCCTTAGCAACATCTCTGTGGCTGATAACATTTGGCTGAACTTTCAGATCTTAACCTCCCTTCTGACTCTTTGCAGTCAAACCCGCCTAAACTGATCAGAGGAAGAGACACGCAGTGGGAAGACAAGTAAAATATTATTGACTGGACTGTTTCATGTCTATTAGGAAGAAAGAGCAAGGGAGGGGAGAGCTTTCCAACTTGACAGGCTTCAAGATAATCAGGGAAGGAATCAAGGCAACAGAGTAACCCTTAGAAAAGTAAGAAAGCAATGGCTTATGAGAGGTCATTGTTCTATACAAGGAACAAACACGGGGTGATATTTTATTAGGCTCCAATTTGAGTTCCCCCATTTTAGTTCTTGCATTTTTTAGTGCTGCTGCTTAATAGGCCTAGAGCAATTTTATGGCACACAATACACTATTAGAGCTTCTAAGTTTTCAGCTTTACTTAAAGCATACACAGATGAGGAAACTGTTGAGATTCTCATCAGAACAAACTGTGCTCCTGAGCATTTCCAGAAGAGTCACGTATTTAAGTAGTTTTTAAATTCTGATTTGGTGCTTGCTATCAGTGTTTTCTGGGCCAGCTTTCCCCTGTTCCACTAGCAGAAACCAGGCAAAAGCAAACTTCATTAAGCAGCATGAACATATTTGTGAAGTTGCTTCACTGGCAACAGCAATTTCTCTGCAGAGCTAGACAGACTATTCAAAATTCTTTGTTCATCCCAAGTAAAGGCAGGAAGTTCTCTACACATCTATCTATACACATGCAAATCATCAATCTGATGACCAGATCAAGCTCATCATTTTGAGATCAATAAATTACTAGCCCAATGAATAAGCAATGTAACACACGGGGGCTCTCTGATCTCTTCCAGGGGTATAAAAGCAGCCCCAGAAACCTGCAGAGCATCACACAAATCAAGGTTTGGACCCCGTACCCCAAAAGCTCCTGTTCCTCAGGGGAGCAGCACTCAGGTGTTAGCACTGCTCATGAGCAGGAGCTCCTCACTTGTGCTCCTTACAAAGCCCTTCTCCTTCAGAAATCCCAGGTGGGTGCCACTCACAACACACTGGATTGGGGTTTTTTTAGCATTTTCACATTAAGTCTTTCTCAATAAGTAATCCACCTTTTTAACAGTAGAAGTTTTGATCGTTCATTGTGTAATATGCCTTTTTGCCAAACACACTGTAAATCCCACAGGAAAACCCTGCTGAACACAGTATGTGTTATTGCCATGCCATATCACACAGCACAGATCATTACGTGACATCCTTATGACAGTAACAATAATAATTGAACAATGGGAGGAAAAGACATAACTGAAGACAGTGTTGCAAAAACAAAAAAGGATTTGAGAATTATTCTGCATGATATTTACAGGAATACAATCCTTTTGATTACTATCTATTGAAACAAAACAGTGCTGTTATACACGAGTCTCATCCCCAAATACAAACTCAGAGGTGTAGACTGCATCTATAGATCAGGCCCAGCTACACAGAAATCATCAGAGGTACCATGACCTACATTAGCAGACTGACATTATACTTTTTTATTAATAAAAATCAAGAAATAATAAGTCCAGTTTACCTTTTTAAAGTAATTTAAGAACTTAAACACTACTACAGCTTAAGTTTATAATTCTGTTTTTAAAAATCGTGTTCAGCCATAAAGATGTCACCATTTTAGCCATCAAGTAAAGGTCACATCGGCATTCAGGATACAACTTAACTATTCTTTTTCATGCTCTGACTTTGAATCTTTGCATCTGCACTTACATGGAGGTAACTGCTAGAATCATAATCATATATTTAAATTAGTCACTAGGAGAAAATTAGAATGTTTTGGAAGAAAATTAGACCTGAATGTTTCAAGAATTCATAATATTCTTTAGACATAATTTTTTTCTTCCATATACATCTTCCTAATAATGCCCACACTGAGAAAGGACCAACCCTCAGGAAGACATTCAAGGGTACACATATTAATAAATGCTGTAACATTCAGTCAGAAAGCAAACTGGGAAGAGTAACAAATCACACAAATTAATTACTGAATTGTGAATACCAAAAAAAATCCACTAAAAAGCCACACATAAATACTAGCCAGAGAACCTAGAACAATGCTAAAGTGACAAATCACACAAATTAATTACTGAATTGTGAATAGCAAAAAAAAATCCACATAAAAGCCACACATAAATACTAGCCAGAGAACCTAGAACAATGCTAATTAATGCAAATAGCCCACACATTCATGAATTCACTGAAAATTCAAAAAGAAAAAAAAGATTTCTTTAACATCTCTCTATGTATATACCTCAGAATATATTCTTAATATTAGCCACAATATATTATAAAATTATTGGAAAATAAAAGTTCAGTAAAGCCAAGGAATTTATGACAAACATCATCATACACTGACCCTAATTCCATGAAACACAGCAATTGAGACAGAACCCTTAACCCACTTTTACATTCTTCCCAGCAGCCCTTTACGGGTCATGCACCAGCAGGTGCTGCCCAGAGCTCTGCCTGCCCCCAAACCTGATCTGCACCAGGGTCCCACAGCAGCTCCACTTCCAACCCTCACCAGACCCACCCAGGGCTGGAGCAGCAAACTCTAATGGGGGTGTTCTTGTCAAAAAGTGAAAGGCGCACGGTACACAGACCAATCTATTTCATTTTGTCATCACTTTTGGTACCTTCATCTTAGTGCTTGAAAATTTCAGATGGCAGTTAAACAGCTGATTTGGCCCAGAAAAGTAGAACTTGGGGAAAGGGTTTCTATCTCAGGAAACATAAATTACAACACTTATCTATGGTTCAGGAGAAATTACAGAACTACCCCTACTATCATTATGTGATAATTCTGATAAAATTACCTGAAAATTTGAGCTCTTGGCTAGGAAACTGATATTAATATATTTTACAGTGTGTCTTTTTTATCAAGAAGCCCTTAAAGAACACCAGCCAATGACAAAATTGAAGTTCTTTTTAGGCTGGAATAGCGATATTATGAAGCACATACTTTTCTTATTACTTGCAAAAAAAATAATCCATATTTATGTGAGGAGAGTGAAATTTATGATGCTCAGGTTCCCAATATTCTTTTGTATTACTGATTTTTTTGAATGCTGAATTTCTCCTTCACATCTTAAGAAAGGATTTATAACCCATCAGAATGTCTAAAAATGTCAGAAAAACACAAGGTTTTCAAGGTAAAGATGCACATACTTCTCCCTAGCTTCACTTATACTGTTTGTTTTTTTCCCCCACATTCTCTAAAAACAACTCTGTCCTTTCTGGATGCCTTCAGTCCAAAAACTGCAGCATTTCTGCCCACATCACCAGTTTTATTTTGGTACCTCAAAATTCATTTGACCATTTTTAAAATTTCCTTCCTTAAACTTCAGTCCAAACACATCATATTTCACATACAGACAAATACCCCAGCCTTAAATATATCCGTTAAATTTGAATGTCAGAAGAGGATTCTGGTTACAACTTTAACTGCAGAGAGGCCATCCTGCCTTCTTAGTACTTTTATCCTTAAGTCAGCAGCATTTAGGACAGCACTTGTGGTGAGAGCTCATTTGTACACTGCAGCATCGTTATGAAAGCCTTTTATCCTCAATCATTCAACCAATCCAAAAATGGAGAACCATCTTCAAGAAACAAGCCCTAATAAATCTCTTTCATTTCCTTTTAATTTTAGGCAGATAAATGTTACACATCCTGATTTGAAGGCTCTCTGGACATGAAATCACTCTCTAAAAACTCAAATAGAATTTAACCCTATTGTAGCTAACTCAGACTTCCTTCTGTATTCAGTTGTTGGTTTCAAAAGCTCATGATCAAAAAATTAAAATACACAGTATAATTAATAACAAAAGGAGCTTGTAATATTTAACAGAATTCATTTCATCCTCTTCTATCACACACTGGAACAGTCTGACCTCTGACACAAGATCATCTTCCCAGCCATAATTTGCAAAAATCAATGACAAGGTCTGGAGATGTTACATTATTTTGGGAAGAATCTTGACTAGTGAAGGAAGAGATGAGATTACCTCCTGAAAAACTAAGATTATAGTGTAATGTCAACAATAATATCCTTAAGCAATCTGGTCTTTGATCAAAGAACTTCAGGAGACAGAGTAACCAAAGGAAATGTAACTACTAAAGATGCAATGCACAGTTCAGAGAAAAATGTTTAGTCCTGTCCCATAAAATACAATCATGAAACAGCAAGGTGACAGTGGTCCTAGAGTGAAACAACTTCCTTTTCCAATTTCATTCACTTTTCAGTGAAAAAAAATAACGAAGACTGTATTTTTTAAATTTTCAATGAAGGAACCAGGGAAACAACTCCATCTTTATGTTCCATTTTTACTTTAGAAGGTGGTGAAAAAGGTTAAACAATGGAGCACTATTGAAATTTTACTTTCTGTTATTCCCCTATTCAATTTACTTTTTTTCTAACGAAAAACAGGTGAAAATTGTGATTGAGTCTACAACATTCTCACACTATTCAAGCTTCAACATTCCACCATTTCACACAGATAACAGACACGCCTTTTTTTCCTCACAGAAGGTAAGGTGATGAGCTATTGGTGCTGCCTCTGATTGTGTCTGTGATAGGAAACTAATCTCTACGATCAGTTAAAGTGACTGCCATTAAAATCTTTATTAGCAATTAGCATTACTGCTTGAGTTTCAGTTTTGCCTCTACTTACTGAAGAAAGGAGGGAAAGGCAGCAGTCCAGTGAATGCCAGTGGATTTAAATGGAATATCAATTAAAGAAAAAGGTAAACATTGCAATGGCCCAACACTGTACATATGAGCAGCAGCAAGTAAATGGATAGGAAATCTGTAACTGAGGAAAAACTGGCCTGTTGTGTTTTAGGGGGGGATTTTTATTCTACAGCACTATTACTCATTTCACTTCTACAGCAGACATTTTCTCTATTCATTTTTCCCACCTCATGAAAGCTAACATTGAATTCCCAAAGCTATGATCATCAGATATATGCAAAACCCAGCCAAATAAAATCACCTTGCTACACATACCTTCAAAGTCTTATGGTTTAAAACCTTTGCAAAGTACAAATGCAATCCTGCGTGCACAACTGTGCAAACTTGATGGATATTTCTTGTAATAAATACAGAAAAAGTTACACCAGATGTCAAGTCCTCTATTTCTGTGGATTAAAAGACTTCATTGCAAACTATTAGCATGTTGTTTAAAGTTAACTTCGGTTAGTTTTCAATTGTGCTTCATTGTCAAAAATATACATTTCTTGCAAGTTGACCTGCTTTAAAAGAGGAGATTCTTCTTTTTTCTCTATCCTATCCCTGTGCAAAACACACACACACACCCCCTCACCCAGACGCACCATGGAGTTATTCCCAGTTTCAGAGTTCCAGTTAGCGTTACAACATTGCATACTGCAAATGAAGTCTACAATCCCAGCTGATTTGATACAGAAATTCAAGCTACAGAATGCAGTGCTGGAATGAGGGATAGAAAATAGGGCTCTTAGGATTCATTGCTTTTTTCCTACACACATATTGACCTTCCAATGCAAACTGTGACCTCAGAAGTGCCCTGAAGGGCTGCACTCCCTGGTCTCCAGGTGTGCCAAAGCTCAGGGCACACAACTGCAAATGTACTTCAAAATTTTATAGACTGCTTTTTAAATGTAATTGATAACAAGTAAAGAATTTGGATTAACAAAGAATTACTTTGTTAATTCTTTGACAAGCAAGAAAAGCAAGTTACTTATTACTTAAAGCTTCAGCAGAAATCTATTCTGAAATAGCAACGAATTCTACACTTTTCTGTCACCCAAACTTCATGTTTATGTAGATCTTAACACAGTTATGCAATCAGCTGGCCCACATCAGCCTCTGGATAGTAACAAGGTCCTCTCCAACCCTTTGGCTGCTATCAAATATGCAGAAGTTAAATGCACAGATGAAAAAAATTTGTCTCAATTTCATATTTCTGCAAAATGGTAATTTTGTACTTAAAATGTACAAGATGGATGTTCAGAAATATAGGCTGAAAGCCTAAATTATACTTGGTCATAATTTATGTAGTACAGTCCCAAAGAGATACAAAAAAGGCAGAGCATAATTTATCGGTTGGAATCAGAGATAGCTTTGCTAAAACTCCCATTTATTCTATCCCCCATAGTCTTACCCAGCCTTTGTCCTTAGGGTGCATTCTATTTAAGCTTTCCATATTGCTGTTTGATCACATATCGTAGCCTATAATTTCTCTATCAGCTGGAGCAAATTCAGCTCACAAAAATTGTGATCTCCATCATAGCAAACACCGCAATTTCTAAGATACAAAGTATTTACAGCAACACAGAACTGTTTGCATGTAAAATGTCTGTCAGGGGAACATGCACTTTAATTTTGAGCACAATACTATTAGAACAGAGGGACCCAATACTTTGAGAGTGGCTTCACTGTAAAGAACCTAAACAGAGAAATAGGATGTGATGAATATATCAGGCACAGCTCTCTCCATGGAAATCTCATGAAATCTTACCAAAGTCAATGGGACTAACCATGGCTCATGTCAAACCTGAATTTATGTTCATTTTTTAAAATAAAGTATTTCATTTATGACAATAAAGAAGTTTAAAAGCAAGGATGAAATCGAAGTCTGATGTGGCACATGTAGGAAAAACCTGGAATTATTCTGTCTAGCAATAGTTTTTACAAATAGACTTTGATGTAGCAAATTAGCTCAAAATTCAAATCAGAAACATCCATGTCAATTAAGAAAAATCTCTTTAGCTCTAATACTTCAGTCTTGGTTTTGTTACTCTGTCAGAACTGGTCAGGACCTCTTTGCACGGAGACAATGCAAAACATCATCTTTTTGCACCAGCACTATTTTTTCAATATCCAGAGATTGTTTTTACCTTGTTTGCATTGAACCAACAGCTCAGAATGTGAACAGACAATTCTGTTGCTGCAGCTGACAGTGCCAACCTTGCAGTGAGACAAACTGTGCTTGCACTGACTTGGGCTCATTAAATATTTCCATGGTTCTTTTAATCATTAGTACTGCTATCATAAATATTCAGATTTTGACAACGTATTTTTCACAATAAACACTATTCAGCTGCAGATTGGCTGAATTCCAATTAGAGTGCTTATATTTTGCCTCCCAAATTTCCCCTGAAGAATATAATACTTCTCTCTGTTTTTTCCTTTGCTTGTGAGTCATTTTATCCACTGTTTCATACCGGGTTTATGGTTTACTACAGACAGGTTTGCATTTACATGGTCTTATTTGTCACAGATTAATTTAAAACACAAAAGCTCTGAACTCTGGAAAACTTCTGCAGAGTCACAATGCACATGAAACATGAACCAGCAGCTTACAGGCACCCCTGGGTTCAGCTCAGACACTAAAAAAGACATCTCCACTTAATATTTACAAGACACATTCTTTGCCACATTTAATGGAAAGCATTAGGAATAATGGACAGGTACTTTACAAATTGTTTTGCTTTGCCTAGGGGTGAAGGGGGCTGGTTTTTTGATCAAAAAAGAAATGCAGTTCAATTTAAACTGAAACTGAAAATTGCTTCCATTTGGGATGTTTAAGCAAAAAAATGAAAGTAAACTAAGCAATTTCATATTTGTGGTTAAAAATTGTTGTAAAACACTCAAAATATGTTTGAGTCTTTGTTCAGCCAAGAAGGGGAAGTCAATTACATGTACTGCTCTATTCATAAGTACCTAGCACTATTCTTGAGTAAAAAGTTGATAATACCTCAATTTTTCCATCATTCCTGGTTAGCTGGGAGTTCCACCCATATAAATAAAGATGAGCTGACCTCAGTTTTTCCCATCTTCTGTATTTCTAAACTGAAAAATAGAAGTGTGCCTTGTGTGAAATGAACTCTTCAGTGGATACAAAACCCCAGCTACTGCAAAAAGCTGCTGTATTTCAATTTGTTGCAGGTGCTTGAGGAAAAGATAAAATGGACAAAGGCACAAAGTGGTCCTTGGCTTCCCTGCCCAGGCTCCAGCTGGCAGGGAAGCTTTGCCTTCATAGAGACGTCCAGACTTTAATTTCACAGAATCCATCTAAAACTTAACCTTATTTAGGCCAACTAAAACCTGCCACTCCTACACACAAGAAGCTTGTTCAGCTGGTGATTACACCTCAACTAATCCTACCGTGTTTCCCTAAAACTTCTTGATATTTCAGCCATACAGCAAATAGAGACAATACACACTGAGCAGACACTACACTTGAAGATTTTCAATTCTGAATCTCACTGTAAGCAAAATAAAATTTAAAATCCCAATGACCTGCTGGTAGTTTGCTGCCAACAGTTGTCTGATACTTACTCTTGGTGCAGTTGCTGCTTTCAGCAGTCCAGGGCATTTAGAAAAGGAAAGGAAGGATAGGCTGAGGTTCTCCATGTAGAGACAGGCATTTAGGAGCACTGAAAAAAATATGACTACAGCTTTCCTTGTATGCTTAAAAATTACAGGGTTGTTTACAGATGGTTTCTGAGCATAAAACCCCACATTTATGGAAAATTCCAATAAAGCGAGAAATGTGCAATAAAATGACAATTCATAGGAACAGAACAGGGATTTCAACAATTGTCACATGTACAGGCACATGAAGAACAGCAGTATCACTAAGTGATTTGTACAGTAGCTTCATCTCAGGGCTAAGCATTTTAAATGGAAAAATTCACTGCAAAATAATTTAGCTGTAACCAGAATTACAAATTCGAGGACTGTAACTCATAAAATTAGATTGTGAATCATCTCACTTCCCTTACAAACTGCCTAACACACAAAGGCCATCACTTTCTATACATTAATATCTGAATAGGAGAGGTAAAGGCTGCTTTGGTCTGATAGTTTTACATTCATGTCTGCCAGTGAAATATTGAAGTTCGCTCTGTGTGTGTGTTACTGGTATTTCTGACACAACCAAAAATGAACAAACACAGAATATAAACTGTCCTGGAGATACTGATTTCCTGTTGAAGAAACATGGTTTAGGTTTTAGTAATTTTCCCTTTTCATGGCAATAATTTGGGGATGTAAAAAGAAGCCCAGGTTCTGAGGGCTGTTCTTAGAGTGATAAGTTTTAAAGAATTTCAGCCAAACAAAAGTGTATCTGGAAAATTGTGGATTTTCAAAGAGCTTCATCACCAACTCAATTTAAGGGAAAAAGCCTTAAGTTTCAAAAATTTATTTCCTTGGTAATGGAGAACTGTTACACATGTTAACTGTCTATTTTAGCAGCCAGCAGGAAAAGAAGTCTGGACTTAGGAATTAAGTTTCTGAAATCTGAATTCCAGGTTTCATGACAGAATCAGAAAAAGATAAATGAAAAAATACCTAGACAGCCTATAATATGAGAATTTGGGTATGTAGGGTCCTCCTAGATCTTCAGAAATAAATTAAAAAATTGCAAAAGAAACATCCACACAGAATCACAGACATACATTTCAGATTATGAAATTGCACCATTTTGAACCAGTACATGAATGTAAAGCAGTTTGGGCTACATGAAAGTTCTACCTGCTATATGTAGGACAGTGGTACAATCTTCTCAGCCTGAATGCCAGAAACTACTCCAGTCAGTTCAGCTTTCTGACTCAGCTTCCTCCCTTTGTAAATAGGCATTTCACACATCTCCTTGGAATAACATTTCTTTGCCTTTCCCAAACTCAGTGGGGCCGATCAGGGAATCACAATATTCACAATCACAATATTCACCATGATGGGAGAGCAGCCTTCAGTGGAAGAAGCTCTTTCTGCTACAAAAATACAAAACCAGAAGACCAACATAAGGAAGTCATTTCCCAGCTCCAAGGCTGAACTTGTCTTTGAAGTGTAAAATCCTAGACTCACCATCATCCTTCCTGTAAGAACTTCAACAGCTCATTTGTAGAGTTTTGGCATTAGATATCACGTATGGTTTTGAGGGGATATTTTAAAATAATTTTATTTGTTTAGCATCAACTTTTCCTCATTTTAAGCTATCTTTATTTGGCATTAAATATTAAATGGAAACGGGAAGGGCTCATCTGGGCCGAGTTATAATTTTGGCTCCTTCGCAAACAGTAGAATTCTCAAATTTCCCCAAATAACTTTGGCAAACAACCACATCCATTAGGGTTCTTAGGGCTGCTTATTTCATGGGGTTGGGGAGGGGGTCTGGGAGAGCTCAATCTATAAAAACATTTTCCAGGTCCATTAAGCACCTGCATTCTCCATGTCCTTTATTTTTAGAATGCAACAAGAGACTAAGAAGAAATAATATCCATATCAGAAATAAATATCCACTGATTAACATTCAAATGCTTCCAATTGTTTCCTTATTCTGTTCCTTTAGGAAAAAAAAAAATAGCCATTTCATACAGGTATTACAAACCAGCTAACTGCTCTTTTTGAGTTCAAAAATTATTATGGGAGGTAAATGACTTAGCTTAGTCAAATGAAAGATTCCTATGGACTGGATTTTCACTAGTACCAGCAATATGGGTCCTCTGCCCCAGATTTTCACTTGAAATGAATTTTCATTTAAAATTCTCTTGCAAAAACTGCACTTCTGCATTAAAATAGCAGGCAAAGTATTTCAGATTTCCAGCTCTGAAATACCAAGGGAAGAAAACACTGACAAGAAAGTTTCTGAAACATGGAAAAGGCCCCTATATCAATCCATCAAGGAGACTCAAAAGTATAAATGTTGCTATGGGGACTGTTCACAACACTGAGACAAAAGGGAAAGCCAAGCCTCAAAATGCAAAACGAGGGAGGTCTTGCAAACTGTGCAATTATCCACCAAGAAATCCATGCCCTAGTGAGTAAAATGATGCAAAACATTTTAAATATCCAACTGAGCCCAAATCATAACAGGTACAGGGAAAACTCTTTGGAGAAAGGTTCTCACAGAGAACATTCACCTGCTCAGCATTGTGCCCCCTTTACAAAGTAGGACTCGGATTTAGAGGCAGAAGTAGGGAAGTCTCCAGATTACATTGTCTAAAACCTGATTTTATTGACCTAAACACCTTTTTATTTTCATACTTAAAAGCTATTTTCTAAACATCCCATGGAATTAGCTTATTTTGCCTCAAGAAACAATACAAATAAATCAACAACTAAGCTATGTCCACCCTTAAGACCTTCTACTGCTCATTCATTTTAATCAAATTTCCCATATTCTTTGACTTTCTATCCCTCGTTGCCTTGAGCTATGCATTGCAGCTACTGATGACATACAAATGTTAATTTTGTTCAAATTCAAACACAATAGAGAAGAGCCCATTTTAGAGACTACTTTGCAAACATCACACTTAAAAGAACTGAATTAAACAGACTACAGAAAGGAAAATAAATTCATTCGACTGGATCCCTATGTTAGCTCTGTCAAATGATTTTCAGGCTCTTCAAGTCTAAGACACTGATTTCTTTCCTTGAAACTTTAACAGCTGCATATTCTATTAAAACATACATAGAAAGAACTCCTTTAAAAATAAACCAATTGTGAGGCATCCAAAGAACCAATGATAGCAAACTTCATCCATAGTAATTAAGGGTAATCCCCGTGACAGCAGACACACAGCAGCTGTGCAGCAGTTAATGATGCTTTTTGTTCTTCTTTTGTCATTTTTAATATTTATTTTATTCAATTTCCCTTCCATGCTTTTAAGAGAAAAAAAAGTTAGGAGTGTAAATTAAAAGTGTAAACAGCTATTTTGAGGGAGAAAAGAAGTAGCAAGAAGTACTGCACTTATGGTCTGCATCAGTGCTAAGATAAACTGTGTTCCTCACTGAGTTTGCAATAAAAAGCTCAGGTTTTACTTTCTCTTAGATATGTGACCACCAATACTTTGCAGTCACTAATCCAAATACAGCATCATTGTGGTCATCATTTAACCAGAGATCTCCTGCTGGGTCTTGCTGCTTATGTCAGATTTGCAGCTACATAAAAACTCCTGGAAATCATATGGCAAGAACTTAAAAGAACATAAACAATTTGGTAACTGCAGCAAGGCTTAGCTTCCAAACAAGGTCTGCTCTACCTCAGGCCTCAGGATCATTACATTAATTCATAAAGCAAACAAGGTGCAATGAGACCACTTCCATCTGAGACGAAACAAAGTTCCCCCACATCTCATCTCACAAACTGCCATCACTTAATCTGATCAAATAAAATCCTCTATTAAAAAAACTTAAATTCAAATTCCTTGGATCATTCAACATCACCTCTATGGAATGCTTCTAACACTCACCACAGGCAGGTCTGTTATTCTGAGAAGCCTCTCATCACCTCATATTTTCTACACTGCTAATTTCACTTATTTACTTTATAACTGATTTCACAAACTTCCTTTGTTTCTTTTTCTTCTGTATTCTTCTTTAATTTTTCTAGAAAGATTTGCTTTTTCTGACAATGTAATTCCCAGAGAACATACCTGTTCTTCCAGAATGCAGGCCCCCCCCAGCTGTGTTTCTAACAAGTAAGAGGGTTCTGACAAAGAATAAATTCTGATCAAGTGTGCATTACTTTAATATTTGTCCACTCCTGATGCCTCAAGGTGCAAAGTCTTCAGCCTTTTTTTTCAAATAGCAAAGCAGCTGTAACTTCCACCAGTGACCACTAAAGTGAATCTATTGTGGTTTACTGTCAATCCACCTTTTTCAAGCAGGTAAAACAAAGATCAAGTCCCCATATTAATTCATTTCAAACCCACTCTCTAACACTGTCACTGGGCATGGAAGCATTATCAAGAGGAAAAAGCTTTCTTGCAAGTCACAAAGGTACTGTACATTTATTATAACTAGGAATGTGATCATCATAAATTAACTATCAGTAATCATGACTTTCTTTTTAATTGCTTTTGACTAATGCCAGTTTCCAAGGCATTCTCCATGCACTTCCAATGGTTGACTGCATTGTTGGATACACAAGAAGAAAAATCAGAACTATGGTTACAAGGGGGGAAAAAATAACATGAATATTTAGACCTGATCTTGAAACACTGGACCTGTTTCATACGGCTTACACAGCCTATCTTTTAACCCTGAACATGTTAAGTATCAGTTCTTCCTCTGGAGACTTGAAGATCTAGGGTTAACAGCCTTCTGCTTTAAAAATTCATTGAGGTACAAACAAATGGTATTGCTTCCAATGCATATGCATTGCACCAAGCCAAGGGAAAAAAAAACACGTTACCCCCTACAGGATACTTGGCAATTAACTCCAGCTATGTCAGCAATTTTTTGAAAAATTTCCTAAACATGAGGAAATCTCATCTTCACCGTATGAAAGACAAAGCTACTGCAGTGACTCTTCCATGCATTACAATGTGTGTGTCTTACTTCTTAACCAAGCCGCTAATCACGCAAATTATTGCAACTAATTACATCTGAAGGTCTAATTAATTCTTTCAGTACCACATCATTTAGTACGCATTCACAACACAGCACCTGTTTTGAAAATCCTTGCAGTTAATTTGTTTATAAACAAACACTATTTGCATAAAATGTTTAATGAATGGTTTAACAGTTAGTACAATACTCCAGCTTTGTCTTAGTAGATTTGAGGTCATCGAAGGCTACAATAAATTAATTTTAAACTATACAAATTAATTTAAATAGTATGTGTGAATTTCTCATTAATAAAGAAAACATTTTTAACATGTTAATTAATATCTCTGTAACAGGCCAATTACTGTCTGTACAAGTGCATCCTACAGTCAAACCCAAAAGATTTTATAGGGTTCTACTCTAGTGGACTGAAATATTCCAACTCACACGTACATGGGACACATGTACAAGTCACAGTGGTATTCAAAACTTACTTTAAAAAGTCAGATAACTTTTTTTATGCAAGAAATTAGCATGTTTCCATATTTCTATTAAGTACTTTAAAAAAACTTAGAAGACTGATAGTACGTATGTCACTTCTGTATGGAAGATTTTACTGATTTAACTACACCTTCTCTTTATTATCCCTTTATGCTTGATAATGCTCTTTTCTTGCTTTATAAATAAATAATAATATTTTATGCCACTACATGTTCCTTAATAATAAGCATTCTGATTAAAGGATTAAAGCTTGTGTGCAGTGCTCTGACTCAGAAGTGTTATAATTCGCCACATACAATAATGTGTCAACCTGCTTCATGTAGAAACTGAAAGAGAACATTATTTCTTACTATCAAACATATTCTTTGCATGAACTATCATTGAAATATGTTTATAGTCCCAAAGTTTGTTTCTGATTTGCAAGCATTTTCACATTTGATAAGCACCTACTGTAAATTTACATTCACTCGTGAACTATTCTTGTGCTAGGAAGCTAAGAATTGTAAAATATATTTATATCCTTACCCTTGTGTAGTGTTGCCCCTTAATGCATGTTTTGATGAATTCACATCATTGTACTACACAGCACTAGGTACAGGAGTATCTGTTTCAATAGGGCAAATAAGGAACAAGGGAACTAAAACCAGTGCTCATTTGCTTTTGAATGTGAAATTTACTGTGACTGTAATCACATACCCACCTCAGCCAGACAGTCAACAACAAAATCACTCAGGGAGACCAACAGCCTGTATTTGCTTCCAAAAACACTCTTAAGTATGCATAATCTAATCTTTTTACAGCACTGTTTGCTGTTTCAGAAGTAGGGATTTGCCAACAAGTTTCAAAAGAAAAAACTGGAAGCATGATCAGGGACATCACACTGTGAGAAACATCTATGGATATATGATAATCTGAAAACAAAGATTTCTACTGGGTTACTGACCTAACATTGGTTACTTAAGAATAATTCTAATTCATTTCAACAGTAGGGGTTTGTTTATTTGTTTTTCAACAGATACTTTCACTTTTTTTTACTCTTTAAAAAGTTTCCTAACCTGCAGCTATTGCTTGTCAAGTTCTAAAAACATGACTAAGAGACAGGATTTATTCCAATTCCTAAAAAATACAGAACACTCAGCATATTGACACCAACATCAACTATTATTCACAGACAAACCATCTTAGCCAGATCAGAATTTTAAATGATGCAGACTGGTGATGTCAAAGGACCAAGAATTAGTTATACTAAAAGAAATGTGGCCTATCTGATTAATGTTCTGCTAAGTGCTCCTCAATCCTATCCATTCTCTCTTCGTGTCTCAGATGGTAAAACATATAGCTTGATTCAATTTAGCATGAGTTATTTTAAAGACTTATCAAATATGCCAAGTGAAAGAATAGTTTTGTACTTTGCTGTTATATCTTTCTTTCCCTTTACAGTACACAAGGCATGATTCACAGAAGCATTTCAAGTCTTTTCATGAAAACAGCTTATAAATTATTTTTCTAAGAGAATTCTTAAAGTTTTTTAACATCCTTTCCCCTATATGCAAAATTTCTTGCATTTCTGAGCTCACTACCCCAATACAAAACACCTGCATAGCAATTAATTACATCTACATTCTCTATATCCCATTCCCATAATTCTGCATCTGCATAGGACAGAAAAAACCAGCAAAACACACACAAGTACTTTCAAAACACTGAAGGGAGATAATCTTGCTCGTTTAAATGAAGAGCTGAAGGGAGTTACTGTTTGCTGATGAAGACAAACATTTTTGTCTATAGGGCTTGGTTATGTTCTGTTCTACTGTTGTAAGAGTTAAAGAACCTTGAAGATTTGATATAAACAAGACAGAATTTTAAAGTCAAAGATAAGTTACTCAGGCAGCTGTTGAAGAAAACAAGGCCACAGCTAAACTACAAACAGTGTTAGTGCTGTGTCTAACTTAATAAGTTATTTGAAATATCCCATGCACTGATGTCCAAACTATTCCAAACAAACTTCCCTCCTTTTTCTCGTCTCCCTAAGCAATGGTTACACTGTACTCCTGAGATGGCTCTCCTAACATTAAGAATCGCTGGTATTTCACAAATAAAGGAGATCACCATGTGAAAAATTATCTTTTAAAATGGAGTTTAATTTGCATATAAGGAACAGGAGATTTATGATGAGCAACACAGCGCAGCACTGCATCTGCCTAGTATCAGTCGTAATTTAGATTGTTTGTGACTGATCTTAAATTCTAAAGCATGGAGAAGATGAAGTGTTCTGTTGCTATGTTATTGTCAGGAGTCTAAGACTTACCAGAGATTTATTAGTAATCTTATCACAAACATGTCTCAAGTTTTTGCTTTTAATATGTGCCAAGCTCCTCTGAGGAATTTTCCTCACTGCAATTATATTTCTCAATGCATGCATTCTGAAGCTTAGTTGATTTCCTTCCCAAAATAAAGCGACCTATCATTACACTACAGTAGCTCTGCTACATTTTTCCTCCGCTACTTAATAATCAATGTATTCATCATTAAAATCTGAGCCCTGAAGCAATGGTTTTTAGCATATTCTAATGACTAGCGACTTGCAAATTACATTGACCTTTCATGTACATTCTGTAAGCACCTTGTTCTAATGTGTACTGTATTTATAGTTTGCCAATACAAACTAGCCAAAGATTGGATAATTACTGTAATCTATTAGCTCGATTGCTTTCCCTGCTCATTTGTAGCAGGTGCCATGTAGACCATTTTCAAAAGCTGGCCTATCTTTCATCTCCTGCAAGCCCAGAAAGTAAGAAATGCTTCATCTTCACAATATATACACTTGCTAATATATGAAGAGCACCCTATCTCAACTCAAGGATATTTCAGAAATAAGGAATCTTCTTTACTATTAGTGTCATAATGCTATTTGTGACTGACAAAAAACACAGCTCACTGAGTGTAAACTTTGCTTGAAAAATGTCAGGCCAAGTTCCATTTTCTGCCCCTTACCTTGACTTCCAAATAGCATTTAATAGGAGCTGCTTACTTCTTTTCTTAGAAAGATAAAATCACACTTTTCTTAAAGTACAGAACTTCTTTTCTTTTTTTAAGCTATAAGAAAATGTTTCAAAGAAAGCTTTAAATGCTTTTTATAAAGGCACACAGTTGCAACTTAAGAAACACTACACAGAAGTAGTAACTCAATTCTCTTTCTGTTCTTCCTGTTGACAGTCTATTTCAAGACAGTTATGGATAGATAACATTACAGACACTGGTAATTAAAACAACACTAATTTTGTCTCAGTGGCTGCGCTTTGTTGTTTGAAATCATCTATCATGGCCTTCATGCTTCACACAATGAGGAGACATTTGTCTCCTCACATTCTGCATGGTCAACACTTTTGCTGATATCCCAGCATACCTGGGTGCTGCTGCACTGTTAAAGAGGGAGTGGGGCTTTTTCCCACCCAAAAAGAACCTATCAAATAAACTGCTTTGAATGTGTACTTTGAGAAATTCATTATTTTGGCTTTCTATTTTTCAGAAATTACATTAATGCATTTTCTTTAAAATGGTTTAAAGTATCTCTCTTCTTCACCTATTAACTGAGACTGCACCAGTTTAGCACAGAGACCTCTATGCAGCACAGAAAAAAAGAGATATACTGAATTATAAACATATATTCAGAAAAAAAAATAAATGCTTGAAATGCCTGGCCCCATGTACTCCTGATTATTTTGTATGCATTAGTTTAATTGATTTATGGACACTAAATTTTTCTTCCATGTACTTCTTAATATTCTTAAACATCATTTATTTAAGTATTAAGAGAATTACAGCACACAGATGCTTTATATTTTGACCATAAAAAAAAAAAGGCAGAGAAGACTCATAACTCATTAGGGAGGATGAAGGACTCAGACATTATTTTCAGATTAAACTTGAACACAGTAACAAAATCAACCAAAGCAGTTAAGAGAGATTTCAAAGGGTTGTTACTAAATGACACAAGACAAACAGGCAAGATCATTTAACATGAAACTGAATTCAGCAAGGCCACAAAACAAAGACCTGTTGTGTTGCAGAAGAAGCCTGTTGTTACAGAACTGGAGATGCAAAGAGGAGCCCCATCCTGCAAACCTTGCATGGATTAACCAGTGCCCAGCTCTGGGTGCTTCTGCCTCAGCTCTCCATGCAGTCTAGGGTAAAGCTGCCATCACTGCCTAACTGCAGGAAAACACAGCAGAAATTGAATAGTCTAAAAGTTTATCATCTCTAAACTCAATGGTTTTTACCTTTGAAAGGCTCTCCTTTAACTAAGAGGAATTTTACTGTGGCCCAGTTAAAAGAGTCGAGGTGAAATCACAGGAGCCTGGCTGCTCTCTCCAGAAGGGTGTGAAAAGTAGAGACACAGACAGGCAGCCCTCAACTTTACACAGAAAGGAACCCTACTGCAATACTGGAAAGGTGACATCACCAATTAATCAAAAAAATAATTTTATATATAAAAGGTTTGTTTAAAAAATCACTAATTGACAATTTCTAGCCTTTACAGTGAAGCTTAAAACAGAAAAAAGTTTAGCAACTCTTTCATTTGCAACAAAATTTAAATGTTCACAGTCAAACTTTTTAAATTCCTGTCCAAAAGTTACACAAGCACTGCATGAAGACAGAAACTACACAAGCACTTGGAAAAACAAAATAGCAAACAAAATAACGATTTATTTTCACAGCCTAATGACAATCCCTCAGATTTAACAGAGCTCAAACTACCTACCCACAGGGAAAAAGCAGGAACCCCTCAGGATTTAAGTTTCTACAGCTCTACAAAAAGATTTTGCTGGCAACAAGTGTTTTCCCAGGAGCCAGAGCTGTCAGCCTGCAGGCTGGTCTGGGGCAGGTTGTTCCCTTCTATGCCTGAAGGCAGGAGAGGCCCTGGGCTCCTGGCTCCACAAGGTCCAGTGGGTCAGCTCACTATAAATTCACTATTCTTTACTGGGAATTATTCAAAAGGATCAGCATTACATTTTTATTGAATGTGACTGGATTTTAATTGCAGTGTTTTATATAGCAAGGTGCAGGAAGCCAATGGATATGAAGTACTATAAACTAGCAAGTGTCCCACTAACTCCTGCTAAAATGAAGTTTCTCCTTTATTCTTATTTTCAGATACCAGCAAAGCAACAGGAACAAGCTCTCAGACATAAATGAAAAAAATGAAATTACTTAAAGGAAGCTATATATACCATGCATTTTTTTTCTGCATGTCCTTTTATAAACCCCCTAAAGATTGGTATTCAAAAGATAACTTCTCAATAGACACTTGCATGAGACACAGTAAGCCAGAGTCCACAGAAGGAAAATGCCTGGTCCCAATAACTAGCCCTGCAATGAATGAAGCAGCACAATTGTTTTCCCTTTCCATAACTCATTTGCATGAATTTACTTTTTTGCCTTAAGAGGTTGTTGTAATGTGTGTTAAAACACACAGTGCAATTTTAACTCCATAATATCACGAAAGAAATACAGTGTTAGTATAAAGTGTAAAAATATGAGTGCTGTTAAAATCTTCGAGCAGAAACAACTGCACAGCACTGCTCAAAAGCACCACCCAAAGGTAGAAGGCATGTAAAGACATTTACAGAATTGTCCTTTTTTTTTAATTTCAGCAAAACCTGAATGTAAAAAATGACAGTGCAGTGAAACTTGACAGAGGCTTTTGATTGAAGTCACTGATTTCCACAGCTGCACCTGTAGGAAATTGATGATAATGCTGTCTAAACCATTCATTATGATTTGGAACTTTACTCAAATGAGCACTGGATTTATAAATTTGCTAGACATGTGTTGTAGATAATATGACAAAGTACTGTTTTCAATTGAAAATTTCTTTGACCTAATTTTATAAAAATCATGCAAAACTGGGGAAGAGAATTTATTTCTAAAGTATTCTGAAACAGCTGAAGCTGTATTTTTGGAACAGCCTGCATGGAAGTGAAATATATTCATAGGAGAAATTCAGCTATCAATTGTACACCTTCATTAGAATTATGAAGAAATAGGATAATTTTTTTTTTATATTGCCAAAATCAGTTTGGCAATATGAAAAAAAAATATTTGTCTGTCTGCTAATCATATTTGCACTATTTCTGAGGCTGAAATAAGCAATAACACAGCATTTAAAAATATATATGGGCATAAAATTTGAGTATAAAACATGGGATGCTAATCATGAACTGTTAACTGGGCATACATTTTGATGGAATAATCTTTTTAACAGCCTATTAGCCAGATACTTGAAATGTGAGAAATTTGATACACTCTTGTTCTTGTGCACTGCATTACACTAATATAAAGCAAATTAACATATTATTTCTTTTAACTTTTGCAAAAATACTCCAGACATAAGGAATCATAATGCTGCCATAGACTGGTTTTAAGTAGGGTAATTTGCTGGGGGATGGTTTTGCCCTTTTTACTGACATTTATTGCTCACAAAGAAAAGTTGAGCAACAGTGAAATGAGAGATGCACTGAAACACCAACTCATGGGAGCTCAGTTCAGCCCCAGCAGCGTCAGGACAGGAGAGCACTTGGCACAGAACACAGATCTCTACCTGCAGCCACAGCTACCCAAACACCTTCCACAGGAACACTTTCCTGCTAAAGTTGCCTTTGTCTGCATAAGTGATTAGAGCCAAAACATGCAGAATGATTATTTATTAATGCAGGAAGGATGCAGGGTAGAGCTCTCTGCATGCGTCTGTTGCAAGAATACAAAAATGAGCTAATTTACAAAACTGCCTCATCAAAGAAACAAGACTTGTAGTAATTCTACTCTTGTAAGTATGCCTACACTGTGATTTTACCACCAACTGGATAATTTCTTCCTGGTTTTTATTTCTCTTTGTCGAGGAAGCCAGTGAAATAACTAGTTATTAGGATAAACACAACCCTGAATAGCAAAATTGGGTTTTCACAAATGTATTGTAACATAAAATCACATTTCTGCCTGAGAAATATAGTGAGGTTTGTTAAATCCACAAAGGACTCCTCAGTATGTTCCCTTGTTCTTTAAGCCTTGATACATTTCTGCAAAGCAAACTTAAAGAAGGGTTTTTAAGAATATTTGCATAGTGTGATATAAGGTCCTGGTACTTCAGAGTTTACAGACTCTTCAAAATGGGAAGAGACTTCTTTTTGTGAAAGGAACTTAGTGTACTTACATGAAAAACCCCTGTAAGGCAGGACATCTCCTGCAGGAGGAAAGCTCAGGGCCCAGGGTTGCACCTGAAAGATCCTAAAGGCTCAGGCAGGACCTGCAGGAGGTGAGAGGCCCCTGAGCCTTTCCCTCAATAGGAGCCAATGTCACGTTCCAAAAACATCTTTAACTGTGTGAAGGGGGAAGAACATGAGTATACCCCAAGCTTTTTCTGTCAGGAAAATTCCAGAGAACAGAAGAGACCTTCCAGTACTGTGATATGACCTCTCTCCCACCCATGCACCTGCTGCAGGAGGCAGACCCTTGGTTCTCACTTGGTAGAGAAAGCAGCAACACTTCACTTTTAAATGCCATAGTCCTGTCCCATCTACCTAAAACTTCAACGTATTCCACAATAGGATGTCACAATTTTAGATCAAACAAGCTTTACAGACTTACAGGAAAGGGTGCAGAAGGAAATACACATCTCCCCACAGCTTCACTAGAATCAAGAGAATTTGGCAGTGGGTATTTGGAGACTGTTTCAAACCACAGTTTGAAACAAGCACATATATTCCACATGGTCTAGATGCCACAAATTCTCCCTGCACATTAGACTGACCTTAGCAGTTTATTGAAGGGGCAGGGATCCTCCTCAGGCAGCCAGCAGACACCTCTCAGTGCAAAGCATATGCTCACTTTCCTCAATTTTTACCTAATTTGTGCACCAAAACCCCTTTTATATAGTATCATGAAAGAAATTCACAGGACAGTGACCCTCTAAGAGTATGTACCAATTTCAGCCATTAGAAAAACAAATCAGAGATTAAATTACTTGCAATTTTCAGCTTTCTCACCCTTTGAAGGACAATATGTAGTTCCAAAATTAAACAGTTCATACAGAGATTTCTGCCAAACCTCAAGCCTGCTTGGAATTGTTACAAGGTGGTCAGTCTTTTGCAATAAAGAGTTCAAATTCCCTGT
Source organism: Molothrus ater (assembly GCF_012460135.2). NCBI lineage: Eukaryota > Metazoa > Chordata > Aves > Passeriformes > Icteridae > Molothrus > Molothrus ater. The sequence goes on along the minus strand of NC_050489.2, from coordinate 5,656,935 downwards.
TAGAATTACCCAAGAAGTCACATTCCCATAGGATTTCAAGCACATATTTACTTCAGTTCACTCACTTACAAAGTGTCATTCAGAAAAGCCTGTTTTGCCACTATTAATAAAATTGTTCAGTATCACACTACCTAATAATCTGAGGTCCCTTGCAACACATTTATTAAAAGTTAGCCTAAAATTACTGGATTTGATACTTTCAGTATTCCTGAGTCTGGTTCCTCTTACCTGCCCTTCCCCTTTCTGGCTGACTCTTTTTAATTCATGAACTTTTCATTAGAAGTCAGCCCAAACAGGAGCCACACATCCAACTTGATGATGCTGATTCAAACCTACTTTGATTCCAGACTTCCATGAGGAATGCTTTCAGTACTCCTACAGGATTTGACTAACAACTTCTGACAAACTCAAAGATTCAGCATCTGGGAGTTCATTATCTCCACCAACACACGAGCAGGAGCTCAGTGTAACACCCTTGTCTTTAGCTCTGAAAGAACACTCAGGCATGTCTAGCAGAAATAATTGAGACAGGAGATCATAATACCAGCACATATAAGCAGGTGAGTTAAAAAGATCACCAGGACTCCCTCATGACTCCCTCTCTGATGGACCTTAGACAGTGGGGAGAACATCCTGTTCCTTAGTACAGGACAAGTGTCTCAGATGGCATCTCAGTCTTTGCCTTTTCAAATACATCAGTGTTGGCACTTGACACTGGTACAGGTCGTGTGGCATTCAACTTGGGGACCAGTGATTATTGCTCAGATCTCCTGTAAGTCACTCATTTGTTCTTAACAAGTTTGTGAATTGAGGATACCCAAGGCAGAACCATCCACACTAATTACAGGCAGGTTTGAAAAGCTCTGAGATGCCTGGTGAGAATTACTACAGGTAATACAGGCAGCAGATACATTTTTAGAAAAAAAATGACAGGAACAAAACATTTTCAACTCCTGAAATAATAAAAGATTTAAATCTTTACTCTCTAACAGGGACATTGTACTCTTAAATAAAATAAAAATTAAATAAAATTAGATGAGGCTGGGTAGCAATCTTCAGCCAATGCATATTTTCATCCTCAATGGTCAACACCTAAATCTCATGGAACACAGCACTGGGACAAAACTGCACCAGCAGCTCTCCAGCAGGAGAGGGAAGTGAGATGAGCACCTGTGGCTGTGCATTCATTCACTCCTTTCATACACCTGCAGGAAAGCAGGTGGAAAGGAGAACCCCTAAAGGAGCTTTTAATGTTGCACCTCCACCAAGGGCCCTGCCAAGACTCCACTCCAATGGCTGCAGCAGCCCTATTAACCTTAGAATTGACTGACTTACACTGAGGATTAACCCAGAAAAGAAATACAAATAAAATGCAAAAGGTAAAGAGACAAAGGAGAAGAGGAGGGCTTAGAAAAGAGAACATCTATTTCAGAGGAAGAGATGCCTAACCTGTCAAGGACCAAGTACCCAGGGCTAGGCAAGAATAAAAAAAATCCCACCAAACTGAGTCCAAAAGAATTCATGGGCCTGAGTTCAAGCACTGAAAAGCAATAAAGCAATAGCTACAAATTGATTGAGATTTCTCTCACTTTTCATTCAAGCATTTTATTTATCACTGGTTCAAAATTACATTTTTGAATTGCTTTTGAAAACTGGTGATATTCCAGCTCACAAAGTAAATTTTACAAAATAAGATTATTATGTATTTTATTTTTTTTAATTCTTAACTCATTTGCACTGATTTTTTTCAAAATACAATTAAAGTAAGTGTTTGACCAAATGGACATAATGTTTTTTCTTCTTGAGTTCTGTAAACATGACAAAAAAATAAATATGAGGCTAAGAATGTCTTCTCTATTAGTAATTAAGTAGTAAACTCCTTTTGCATAAATTAAAAATTGCAAAATCTAAAATCTCATTAAACAGATAAAAATTGCAGGGGCTTTATAAGCCAATAAATAAGATCAGAATGGGGTGATTTTTTTATTATATGCATCTTCTGTTCCCAGCATTTCACATGTTCACAATATTTTCCCCAATGTATTGACATGAAATCACTCTGGCAGGGGGAGTGGAAGAGGTGTGAAGATTATTGCTACCATGTGTATGTGAGGGGGTAGCAACACACAAACAGTTTCCAGTCATCCAAGAGGACCAACACTTAGCACCATTTCTAAAATTACTATAAATAAATAAATATCCTGCAATGGATCACACACCACATACCCACAGCTCCTTTTTACTGGGAAAACACAGCACACCCTATTGCACGGGAAAAACAATACAGATCCTTGGGATTCACCAATCCTGCAGTGGAGAGAAAGGACTTGGGATTTCTGATTTTATTTAAACCTGTAACTTGCAAACTCCATTGGCTCCCCTTGTACTAAAAGCTATGGATCTGCCCTTTTCTCCTCTGTACTTTTAACATAATAGGTATTATTGCCCATAACTTTTTATTTTAAAAGAATTGTGCAGCCAGGAAAATGAATGAATTTAATTATCAATGCAGTGTGAAAAAAATCATTAGAGCAAGAGCCTGGAACACTACGTATTAAAAATAAACAAAGGCTATTAAAAACAGTGTTTAAAAGTGTCATTCTTTCTTCAATTCTTAAAATGTAAGTAATACAAATACAGAAACAACAGAATCATCTGTAAACAACTCTAGTTACTGGAAAAAGATGGCCTAGGAAGATGCTAAATGACTGACTGGATCATTTAACTTTAAATCTATACTTTATGTGGCAATATGGAGAGGTCATTTGATTGCTATGCATAAAAAATTTAGAATTCTAATATGATCTCAAAGTTTCACCTTCATAAGAGAAAATTTTCATTATAAAATTGTATTTAGTGGCATTCATACATACCTGTCACCTCAGTTTTATAGTATTATATTTCCATGGGCTGTCAACTGGGCATTATAGAAACTATAGACTATTTAAAAACAGAATAGAACTTTCTTCCTTTATACTTTACAAATTCTCTGGTTTCCTTCAGAGCTGTAAAATGAAAATATGCAGGCTCAAACATGAACTGGGGGTTGTTGCACAGAGTTCTTTCACCACCTAGAAATCAGCATTTCCACCTGTACTTTTTCATCAAAAAGATGTTCCCAGCAACACACTTCAGGTTCCATTCACTGCATGTGGACATTTACACTGAGTCATTATTCAGCTTCTGAGGAATTGCAAAGAGATTTTTGTATTTTCACTTATGATTTCACATCATGAATAATGAAATGGTTTCTTCTCCAGCAGCATGAAGAGCCTCCTCTACACTCAAGAGAAAAATTTAAACCAAAATTTGTGGCCTCTGAGAATTTGTCATTAGAAGAAACAGGTACACTACCTGTGTACTGTTGCTGTGAAAAAGCAGGTCAAACTCTTAACTCCAGATATATGGGAGTAGTTTCTACCAAAATTTACAAATGTGCTTCCAGACAATTTGGCCTTGCTGATTAGACTGTGATCTACTGAAGTCCTGACTCAGAGTTGCTTTTCAAAACACTCTTATTTACTTCAATATTTGGTTAAAACAATATACTTGTCAAATACTTCTTTTCTACATATTTCATTTTTTTTTTAGAAAAGCCAGAAGAATTCTAGTAGATATCACAGCTACACGCTCACCAGACCAGCTGGTTGTCAACAGGGTTGGGAGGGAATGAAGTAAAACCAAAGGATGGGAAGTGGCCATGGAAGATTAGAAGTGGGGGCAGAGAACATTGCATAGAATATGTCACAGATCAAAATTGATTTTCTCATGTGCTCTTGAAACAAGAACTATTTCAAAGTTAAAATATTTAAGCTGAGATTTTAACAAAGCCTCTGTTGATACTTCAAATAAAGACAACTAGAAAATCAAATAGTTTCCAAAATTATTTACTGTCTCACATAAGTTCATTAGTGGTTACTTAAGATGGGGTTTCTTTTTTTTTTTCCTTTTTGTGGTGATGCACTTTGTAATGAAGTCATACAACATTCTGCAGTGTTTCCCAGCCTTAGGCTTTATTGTGTAAGACATTTCAGACTCTTTAACTTTTACTACTGGGAATGTTCCCTATTGATTTCAAAGGGATTATTTGCAGAAGTAACTACAAGCAGAAGGATTTGCAGAAGTGGAATCCCAGACATGCTTTCCCACCCTTTTCCACTGGAGACATCAGAAAGGAATCTAGAGTTTGAGAAACATCGTGCAAGAGAGCTAAGATGTGACAGAGAACATGAATTTTAAGGACATGAATTTTAAGACAACCATGCTGCAGGCAAAGGAGTGTTCCAAGTGCTGGGCTAGAAATTACAGAGTTTACCAGGGAATAATGAGACAGCAAACAGGTAAGAAAAACACAGCTTAGTGGAAACTAAATGTGAACCAGATTTACCCATAATGTTCAAACTACTGAAGGATTTCATTTAACAGCATTACTGATATTCCTGACAATCCAAACTCACACATCTCATGTGGCAGATTGCACGGGTTTCCTCTGCAGTCAAAGGGGAAAATTTTCCTCTTGAGAGCATAATTATGAGTCTAGAGCTTGGTAATGGGGTTACTCCAGACAGATGTCAGCAGAGCCTTCCCATCCCCAGACTCTCAAAGAAACCCTGCAAACTCCCATGTTTTAGCCTAGAGAAGTCAGGAATATCCTGCAGGACCACCTCTGCCCAGTCTACTCCCCCCTGCAATTTCATAAATATTAAATTTGCCTGTGGCACCTCCCTGGAGAAACTGCTGGAGCCCCCATTGTGACAATCCATGGCCACTTCTGTGACCAATGCACAGAGGAACCTGTTCAGGCTGCCAGAAATTAAATGGAGATCAGACTAAACCACATCCACCATGACATCTCCTACCTGTGTTGTTTTCCCACTTAATCACTCAGTCAGAGTGGACACAAAATACTTGATTGGTTTCAGACTGTCAAGTGTTGAGGATTTATTTTACATAACTTTTGCTTAAAATAAATTTCGGTTTTCTAAAGTGGGTGGAGCCCAGAGGTTGTGTGGGTTCTGCTTGCAAACCTGTGCAGGCTCACTGGAGCCCTCAGCATGGAGCAGATTTCCAGGAAATGTGCCCTCCGCCCTCTCCTAACAAACAATGCCACACAAAGCCATCTTGCAAAGTATTTCAGACCCTTGGCATTTATCAAAGCTTTTTTCTCATATTAACTGTGAGAAAATTAGCAGAATAAAGATGACCCTTTCTCTTGCCCACTTGCAGCAGCAATTACAGAAAAGATGCACTTCATATGCCACAGTTTGAATCCATAGTGGGGCAGTGACAAAGAATCGACATCAAAGAAAATATTTTGGAGGAACATTAGTTTTCATGATTTTATACATAATGCCACCAAATCATAGTTCAATCTTCTTATTTGCAAATGAATAACCTCTACATAAAAGTACAATTCATATGTAAGCTGAAAAGAAAATGTCTTTCTTCAGCATTCCCACTATTAGGCAAGCAGATGGCTCAATCTAAATGACCACGTGAAAGAAAGAAAAAAAAGACCAGCACAGATCAATATCCTCACCATGATTCCTGCATTCCAATAAATACCAAACCATCAAGAGCAACAGCAGAGAGAAAAAGAGCATCAAAATAACATTTTAGGAAAAACAGTAAATAACCAATCTGAAAACAAACAGCCAATAGATTTAATAAGAAGAACGTAAACAAAAAACAAACAAGCTTCACTCTTAGCATCAGTGCCTGCAGTTATCCTGAATGTAAGCAACAAAACAAACCACCCCAAACCTCAGTGTATCACATACACACACCACAGGGAGAAATATATCAAGAAGAAAGAAAAAAATATTACTTCTATATAAATGAGTCATTGCACTTCTGTGTTTCGGTAGCTGTTTAGATTTTTTGTTGGATTTTGGTTTTGTTTGATTGGTCTTGTTGGCTTGGGGTTTTTAATTACAGACAAGAAATAATACTTTCTTATTTTTCCAAGGGGTAACTCATACCATTTCAGGAACACCATGATGACATTAAACAAAGAAATGCAAGATACTAAACAGATTAGAGCTATCTCAGAAATGGGAAAAACATACCAGAACAAGAGCTTTCAAAAATTCAGGAGCAAAGTTCTTTTCTGCACACAGACCTGGCCTCATGGCCCTGCACCATACAGCTCCCTCCATGCCATGGGGGGCACCAGGGAGAAGATCCAGAGATTTACTAGGATTTCTTGCTGAGGCACAGCCATTACCTGTGTGTGTGCTCAGTGCATTAAACACCATGAAACCTCCTCTGTCCTCAACTAGCTCTGAACTCACATGAGGAAAAGACCAGTTCTCCCAAGCCAGGCCACAGGTGAGTCACACCTGCAGGCTGCACCTTCTGCAGAGCCACAGTCACACCTGAAAATTGCCTCTTCTGCAGGGTCACAGTCACACTTGAAAACTGCATCTTCTGCACAGTCTCACCTGCAGGCTGCACCTTCTGCACAGCCACAGTCACACCTGAAAACTGCACCTTCTGCAGGGTCACAGTCACACCTGAAAATTGCATCTTCTACACAGTCTCACCTGCAGGCTGCACCTTCTGCAGGGTCACAGTCACACCTAAAACTGCACCTTCTGCAGGGTCACAGTCACACCCAAAACTGCACCCTCTGCAGAGCCACAGTCACACCTGCAGGGTGTGCCTTCTGCAGGAAGCCAGTTTTACTCTCAGATTCTGTCAGGTTCAGCTGATCTCTGCAGGTCTCCTCACTGCTCCCCTGCCCAGTGCAGTTGGTTAAAACAGAAAACAGAACCAGGCAAGGATCCAGCTCAAGTAAACAGCAGGAACCTGAGAGAGCTGCAAAACTATTCATCCCTGCACAATAAGTACAAGTATTAATACCTGCACCCAGATACTCTGTAAGTATCTGTCCTACAATGAAAACCAAGATCATCTCACCTTCCTCAGCCTTTCCTCCTGCAATCTAAAGCTATGGAGTTGAACAACCAAGTTCTCTTTGGAACTCCTGATGAGGACCAGAATTCAGGACATGCATCTGCTACACAGATTGAGTGTAGTCTGAGATATAATCCAGAGACTTAATTAAGCACATAAGTCATCCTCTAGTGGAATTAACTGGTAAACTTCACCTGACAAAGCATGCATTTATGAAGGAAAAGAGAAGATTAAAAGATTAATTTTAAAAGATACTCCAAAGTATTTTACAGAGATATTTTGGGCCTGGGCACATCCACTTGTCACTGTCCAGCACTCAATAAGGAACTTTCAGTGGTCATGTCTTGTAATAAAAATGTTTTTCTTCCCACAACATTTGAGAAATTCTGCCAAAGAAAGCTGAATTTCAGACTCCTTAAAAGGTTCCAAAGACAATTCCTTGCTGATCAAGTTATTAAAGGTTGAATAATCATCTGGGCAATCAAACAAACCAGTAGAAAGCATCTTAACTACTGGCTGTGCAAATTCTCCAAACTATTGAGCAGAATGTCAGATACCTGGCTTGAGAGGCAGCAGCCCAAGAGGCACATCCAGAGACCACACAAAAGCTCTGTGTAACCCTGACAGAGCTGCCCTAGGCTGTGCAGCATTTGAAACTACAGCTTGCATGCAGGATAACCACTAGAATAAAGATTGTCTGTACTTTGACACAGAACATGGGGAAACTCTGTTGCTTAAAGTCAATGGGTTTTGGAATAGATACTTGATTAACCATTTCTATTTACTTTAATAAAAGCGGAAAAAATCATAATGTTCTTTAAGAAATTTAAATTCCTATATTGCACTTTCATCCTTGTTTATTTGACTCCTTTCTACTTGAAACTTTTATCTCTACTAACTAGACTGCATTGTCATTCAGGATCTGAGTGCACCAGGAATTCACAGAGCTCTAATCAGTGAATTCACTCAGTCTGATCCCAGAATGATCAGTATACCAAGATGGCACTTCTCCATAGAGATGCCTAAGGATGGAAGTATGAACTGGCTGATGAACATACTTGATTTTTCAATTTTCAAAACCAGGACACATTAGCTGCATGAATTACATTATACTATAAAGAAATACGAGTAATTTTAAAAGCAGGTCAAGTATATACTATTCATAATTTCAGTAATTTAAACAAAGTTATCCTTTAAGACATATTTAGTTTCCTACTAAAAAAACAAACCTTCCAGCACACATTTCCATATCTCAAACTCTATTATTCTTTTCAAAAATCCCAAAAGCCTCCATTAATAAAGCTAAGAAACAGAATTCCAAAATGAAGCCCAAATGTAAAAAGATCAGCCTACTGACTGCTCCCATCACCGCTGAATATTTTAATACTTTCTAGGACACATTTGGCCATTAAAATTTTGGGATCGTATCTTGCCATTTAAAACAAGGACAGTTTGTAAAACATGAAAAAACCACAGCAGACAGTATTACTAAACAAACACTTTGAAAAGCTCTTAGCATAAAACATCCTGCAAATCCCACGCACCCCAATGCAAACATCTGAAAATAGCCCTGGCTCAAGATCCCCTAAATCTTTTCTAACCCATGGTTTTATAACCCTGTAAATTTTGAATTTTATTTTCGGACACCAGACAAATGCATTGTATTTCTACTGTTATTTTCCTTAAAAAAAAAAAATTGGTCAAAAGAACAAAAAGTATAAATTATGCCAGAAGTATAGAATTTATCAAATGCACATTTTAACACTGCTAAAAAGCAACAGTAAATTCCATTTTATAAACATAAAGATGGAACATAGAGTAAATTAGAGTGGATTAACCTGTTTTTTTAGAATTGAAACACCAAGTTTTGGAGTTCACCAAACCACTCTTATGTGCAGTCTCTTTGACTGCATTTAATCTGAAATACAGAGACTTTAAAAGGCCCCAAAAACTGACTTAAGTAAACTGACTTCTTAAAGTCTGAGAAGAACTTAAAGCTGAACTATATTTGCTAGACAAAAAAAATTCATGTTTCTAATTTTGTGCCAGCAGTTCATACACTATGTATAATATTTAAACATGCTCTAATTCTTATGTGTCAAAACAATCATGTTCATTAATATTTCCATTGCCTGCACTACTTTGGATGTATAATTTTATCAGAACCATTCCCCAGCTGCTTGGTTCTCATCAAGCAACTCAAAAGAAATGGGAATCAAAATTTGCAACCACCGTATCTGAATTACATATTGATATAAGCAGTGATTAACTAAACCTGTTCAGGGACTTGAGGTAGACAAAAAAATAAAGGAATAGATAGAAAGGGAAAATCCCCAATTTATATAGACAGAGGATATTAATATATACATATTATTAAAGTATTCATAGATATAGTACTTCACATACTACTTATATATTTAAGAAGTGTGTGAAATACTGCCAATATTTTTTTCCAGCATGGAGAGAACCCATTCACCATAAGTCTTCTTTTTCCCTCTCAGAAATAAAAACCCCACCCCAGTGGGGTGTGCATTTCTATTTCAAGAAAGGAAAAAAGGAAGTTTGCAAGCTTCCCATTGACTTGTATGAAATCTTGCTCACTCTCTGTTCTCACCAGTTATGTTAAATTAGGGACATCCAGGTTGAAAAGCCAATACAGTAACTCTGAGAAAATTTAAAAAAAGAAAAAAAAAAAGAAAGAAAGAGAACCTAAACATTTGGCAAAGTACTAAACAGACTAAACAGCTATTTTCTAAGGAATTCCCCAGGCTTACTAACAATTTTTTAAGTTAGTCAATGCCACATATCTCCAAACTGACTGCACTCTACCTGAGAGGTGTTTAGTGTCATTCACCTTTACATCTTCATCAAAATAAACATTAAGATTAGGGGAATTATGGCAGATTGTAATAAAATTTGTGCATTTTCAGCTAGATTTGTGAACAGACACTACAGCAAATTCATCAATACAGGAAGCAAGTGAAAAGATTTACCTAAACCAGAGGCAGTTTAAACTTGAGCTGTACATTTTGCATGTCCCAAGGAAAAGAAACTCAGATAGTATGCAGAGCACCTTGGCACTCACAGAGCAAAATCTCAGGAGGTTTGTGGTGGTTTTTCACTGAGGAAATACATGAATTTACACACTCAACCACCAATGAAACAAGGGCACCATATGACAGAGACTGAAAGGTGCAGACCTACAGAACAGATTGGGGGAATTTTAGGGGAGCACTGGAAATTATTCAGGAACTCTACTGGAAACATCTCTACAGACTAAAAGGAAAAACACACTCTAGAAAATAGATGCGGTTTAGATAAACTCCACTGAAATACTGAATGACTTTAGGATTTGGATTTCCCCACACACACCCACCCAGATCTTCCAGCTGGCTTTCAATACCTGTGGAGTGAAGCACAAACTACTCTCTCTTTCCTGTCCCTGATGTTTGAACAAACAAGCCAAAAGTGTGCTGGTTTTGGCTGGGACAGAGTTAATTCTCTTCATAGCTCCTGTGGGGCTGTGGTTTGGATTTGTGCTGAAAAGAGTGTTGAAAATACAGAGATGATTTCATGATTCCAGCCCTGGGCAGGGCTCACACAGTGGCAAGGCCATTTCCAAAGCCGTGAGTGGGCTGGGGTGGAGCAGGAATTGGGAGGGGACACAGCTGGGACAGCTGACCCCAACTGACCCAAGGTGTATTTCACATCATATCAAATCATTTAGGTTGGAAAAGACCTCTAAGATGATTGAGCCCCACCTCCATGCTGGAAATGCGGGGTGAGGAGGTGATAGAGAGGGGACAGCATGGAAGGGTTTGTGTTTGCCTTCCCAAGCCCCTGCTGCGTGGGATGGAGCCCAGATTTCCTGGAGAAGGCTCAACACCTGCCTGCTGCCCATGGCACCTAGAGCATGAAATCCTTGCTTTGCTTGTGTGTATGGCTTTTATTTTAGCCTTTACGCTGTCTTTACCTCAGCCCAGGAGCTCTCAATTTTCCTGTTCTGCTCCTCTCCCTGTGCCACAGCTCTGCAGGGAGTGAGCAGTTGGTGGTGCTGACCTGGGGTTAAACACTGACAGACAGAACTGCTGATAAATGGTTTACACTACAAAGTGAAATACACTGGAACTTCTCAGTCCTGACCTGTCAGATTCCAAAATTAAAAAAAAAAAAAAGACAAAAAAACCCAAAATTGAGACAAGTGACACATAGAGATTTGATTCCCCACCTCTGTCCCATGGTGGGCAGCACTGCCAGGCACTCAGACTTCTGAGACAGCTTAAGAAGGAAGATTACCAGAGCTTTTGCTGTTTCTAGGAAGTTTTATACTTATTCTCTCTCTCTCTCTCTGGAGGTTTTCAATTGTTCATTCTTTAATCTAAAGATGAAAATCATCCAGATTGAGAGCATATTTTTTTCTGTGGATAGGAAAACACAACAGAGGCACAACCTTTGCTTGGGGGGCACACTACACACATTCCAGGCAGCTCTGATCATATTTCACAACCCTGGAAGTGATTGTGATGTCCAGAACACTGAATTATGTCATTAATTAAGGAATCGGGCAGGAGGTAGCTGATTATAAGGGAGAGAGAATCTGTACTTACACAAAACTATTTTCATAATCAGTGATGATAGAAAGGGAAATAAAGAAAAATTACTTTGTGCTTAATACAAGTGTCCTGGTATATTGTTTTAGAAGATTGTTCTGTGTGTAGAGGTTGCTATTTAGCTCAGTGGTTAGCCAAAAGCAAAGTGAAGATTTTACTAATCTCGCCTTTGCACAGAAAAAAAAAAAAGATACAACAACATTTTAGTTTTGGCTAGAAAACTTCCTAATTTCTCTCAAAGGACATATGATAAAAAGGGAGGATAAGGCCCATGATCCATTTATTTTATTTTTTTTAAACGTTGATTTTACCTGAAACAAAATGTGCAGTATCCAAATGCAAGAATACCATTTACTAGAGCATCAGAGATTAGTTCATTAATGGGTTCAAGGAACTGGCCATGCATCAGCATAACATTAGAGGCTAACTGATTTTCCTCTGTAAGCCACTTACACAACTGAGCATTTGCAAATCATCTCAAGATGCATGTCAGAGAGAGAGATGACAGTGTTAAAGAAATACATTTTTCATTTTATTCTATTAGTAATACACACTACTGAATGTTACAGTGCAGACAATGAGAGATTTTTTAAGCAGCTTGGCAAGCCAGGACACACATTACCTACAAGGTGTCTTTTTGCTGTAAGACATGACTCAAACAAGAGCTGAGCAATAACAGGATTTGGTGAAATGACAGTTTTGCCAAATTCCCTACAGATCTATATTTAGATTTTTAGAGGCATCTGATTTCTTAGCCATGTAAAAAAACAAACAAACAAAAAAAACAACAAAAAACCAAACAAACAACCCAAAACAAACTCATTGATGTGAAGCAAAAGAGCCATAAGTAAGTGAGCATGTGCTTAAATACTTGACCAAGTCAGAGCCTTAAAATAAGGAAATTAGGGATATTGCACAAAACAATCACTGCTGTGCCTCTCCACAGAAATGTCAGAGCAGTCACTGTGCAATGCACACAGACACCTGGTAGGATTTGTAAGTTCTCTCAGGTAAAACTCACAAGGTTGCAAAACATTCATGATTTCTAAAAACAGAAAAGTAAATAGGCTACAGACAAGCAGAGTTTTCTGTCTCTCCCAGTATTTTTGCTTGCATCAGGCACAGGAGAAATACACATGAGATTGCTGCAGCAACTTTCCATTCCCATATGAATGAAAATATCCCTTACCAGCCACCTTTCAGAAAGCTGAATTCCAAAGTGACCCCAAAGACAGCACTGACTGGCACTTTATCACTTATTCATAGAAAAAGAAGCTTGTGAGAGACTCTTCACAAGGTGAAGATGGGCGACAGCAAGACCCACCAGGAACGAGTGTCTGGAACTGCAGGTACTCAATTATTCCTCTGCAAGAGCCAAACTAACAAAACTGGAAGCCCATTAACTCTCAGACAAGACCAGAGACTATAACCATGGGATAATGGGAGTGTGTAAAGGCACTGAATGTCAAATAAATAAAAAATATTTAAAAATCAATTTCAGCCCTTATTACAGCAAAAATTCAGTGGTCAGTTAGTACATGTGTAAGTCTTAATTAAGATGTAGTTCTCACCATTTTTAAGGAATATACACAAATGTACACCTTCCTACAGGGTGCCCAAACAATCAATGAAATAGAGGGGGTACAAAGGGGTAGGAGCAGTCCTCTGTAGGAAGAGGTGTGTGTCCTTCACAATTCCTCCTTTTCTAGAAATGAAAGGAATTAAAAATTTTATATTTCATAATGTTGTAACCGAAAAGGTCTTCCATTAATAGGAAGCAAGACTTCACATTTCCAAGGAAACTTTACAAGTGAAAAAAACCCTAGAAATCTGCATTTTAAAAATCAGAGTCCAAATTCTCTTTTACAAGCACTTCAGATGCCAACTTGATGCTGAGAAAAGAACACCTCACATACCCAGGTTATCAATATTGAACAACTTCTCTGCTGGATTTCAGCATTTATCATTTGGGGTCTTTTGCTTTAGTCCACCTCAAAAACCTCTTTCGCTTTTCTTTTTTTGGTTGTTGTTGTTTTACTTGAAAGCCACAGCGCTCTGGAGAGGGAGACTGACTGAAAAGTCTTTGATATCTTTGTGCTATCACCTGCAGTAAGCAGCAGCAGGGAGTGAGGGCACATGGCAGCGTGAGAGCCAGGCTGCAGCTCCGAGCATCCCCTGCCACAACCCCGGTGCGCGCTTTGGCTGCCAGCGCTGTTGGTGGAGCTCTGCTGGGGCAAAGATGCTGGTGCTCCCCAGCCCTCAGGTGCAGGAGCTCCCAGCTGAAAAACCCTCCCCTCCTTCACTCTGCACTGACTCCTGTCACTTTTCTGGTGTCTGGTTTTGTATTTAAACTCCTACGGTTATTCTGCAGCTGTATTGCTCATGCAGGAGACAAACCCACATTGAATCATTAAACATTTTCATAGCTTTGTTTTCAGCTAAATTTGTTTTCTCTTTTTTTATTCCAAGACTATTTTGCCACAGGAATTTTTCCTTCCATCTATGTTCTCAAGCAACTTAGCCTATTTCTGTAAGGCTAAAAAGTAATATTTATCCATTTTTAAATACTGACTTATTGACTATGGATTTAGGATGTTTTCATTCCTTCTACCCCTCCACTACCACCACTATAAGCTAAGCAGCTGCAGATGAATTAAAAAATAACTTTTTTATAGGAAGAAGATAGTAGGATAGCAAAGAGAACTTTCTATTCCTCCCTTCAGCATCACTAGTTGTCAATATGCAGCAGCTCCCTCATGTAAAGAAATGAAAAGTAAAACTTAAAAAGTAACTGATGGCAGTTAAAATACACCCTGAAGAAATTTAATACGCAAGACATATTTAAAGCATTTTTCCATGTATATCCACAATAAAGCACTGGATTGTGTTTACTAATTTAAGAACAATTGTGCACATTGACAAAAAGAACTGTGATTGCTAAATTGCTAAATCCCACATAGCAGAACATGCAGGCATACTTGCAGCAGAGAAATACACCATTTTTCCTCATATTACAGCAAGCTCTTCAAGGACTTCACTGGGAATCATGACATTCTTGTAGTATTTATTCTTAATGAGATTACACTAATCAAGCTTAAATTAACATTTATTCTTCATATACATGCAGGATTAGTGTGCATGTACACATATGTAGGCTGGGGAAAGTCTTCCTGATCCGAGGAATAATGTGCATGTAGTGACAAGCTATTACCATTAAGAAAACTGGTATCAAGAATTCTGCAAATATTCCAGGAGATAAAATTCACCATATTACTGCAGTCTGTTTCAGGGACAATGAACGATGCTATTACCTCATGTACTGTGGAATACACAGAAGCACAAACAGAAGTGTTTCAACTCAACACAGTATGAAAAATTCAAAATAAAAGTGTCTGAAAACAAACCAACAAAATTACACAGCAGAGTTGTTAACGATGATTATTTATGATCATTCAGAACTGGCATCACTGTTACAGTTTCCTTTCCAAATTTCTCTATGACACATCAATCCATAATCACTCAAGGATCCGTATGGATGACTTACCAGCAGTTTAGGGCTCTAAAAGGTGTCTGACCCAAGCCTGATGTAGCTACTCCTATAAACAGGAGTGCAATATTTAATCAATAATTTAAAGCAGGCGATTTGTGCTGGGCATCTCTTGTGGAGAGCCCTCAGGGCAGCACAGAGCCCTCACAACCCCGGGACCCCTCTCCACTGCAAGCAACCCCCAAACTCGCGAGCGCAACCCATTCAGCCCGGTGCTACCTGCTACACTGAATATTTCATCAGGAATGACAAGATTTTGTTCCTTCTCCCTCCCTCCCAGCCCCGCTTTCATATTTGCTCGCTTGACAACTTGTCACTGCCACATCACTGCCACACTGGCTGTCCTTGAAACCTGACCTCTGCAGCTTTTTGCGCCCAGTGGTCGTGCCGTCCCTGTCTCACTCCAACCATTTCTGACAGGAGACATGCTGATCTCTACAGCAAGTCCTGGCACCTGAGACACACTGGGATTACACAGGTAAATCAGGGTATTCCGTGTTGTCTCCCAGCTAACAACAGAGGGAGAAACATGACATCTTGAACAACAGATCTTACATTCGCATATTCAAAAGATTCATCATGCTTTTACAAGAAGATGGGCAAGATTGTTTCCCCTTGCTCTGAGAGGGCAAATCACACATAAAATAAAATAAAGCAGGAGGAGGAAAAAAAAAAGGGAGATGTTATCTTGGTTTTAATTTAAACAGAATTAAAGGGTAGGTTACTGAGGATGATGCTAGATAAAACGGTGAAATAAAAATCAAGAAGGTGAACAGAAAGTCTTGTTCACCAATCTAAAACTGTTTCAATTACAACTTTTATTAGAAGCATCTCAGTTTATTTACCCTCCATGTGAATGCTCTTTGCCTAATAAGGTCTGTGATTTCATTCCACAATGGCACTATCTACCAAAAAGCAGATATATCTGCAAAGAAAGGTAAGGCTTCCCGTTAAAATGGCATGTTTTTAACTTCTCTTGAAATGTCTGTGTAGAGAAGAACGTGAAGTATTTTGACTGAAATAAATGCTTTCATGGAAAACAGTGAGCCCTGGAGATTATGCCGATTCTTGAAGAACTTCATACTGTTTTAAGCAGGTGACAGTAATGTCATCGCCTGAGCTTTTTGCCTTCCACACTTGCACAACAACAAAAAAAAACCCAACCAAAAAAAAAGAGCAAGCTACCCATGCAGATAGCACCTTAGCAGAAGCTACAATTAACTTACACCAAGGCCAGGTGCGCTGCAGTTACCTCCTGCCCCATACTGCCTTTTACTGAGAAAAAACCCAGTGAACACCATGCCTAAAACGAGAAACAGCCTGCATTTAACACATTTCCCTTTCAAGGACTATAAACATCTTGCACAGCCTACATCACAGCCATGCTGGACTGGGTAATTTGGTTATTCCCTGCACATCAGCGCTGTTAATTATCCCACAGGATATCATACATTGTCTATGATATTGTAAGACCAAATTTAAGATAAATAAGATGTCCATGAGGATTGTATTTGAACACATTTTCTGCACATTTACAGTTTTCCATCTCTCAGTTATCTTTTGTCATCAGTAAATAGCTATGGAAAGCCCCTGAATTCCTTCTTAAAACTATTCCTGCCCTACATAATATAACATTTTGCTTGGAAATGTTTCAAAGGTTAGTAGTAATTATCTGACCACACTTCAGTTTCAAAATTACCTTAAAAAATAATTCCAAAGCCCATTAACAAATGCTCTTTCTTTTTCCAAATCTCTACTCTGTGACAGATCACTGTCATAATTGTGCATTTTACATTTGGAAATTACTTTAAAGGAGCACAGGCTACATAGCATTTCTTCCTCATGTCTAACATTAGAATTCAATCATAAATGAGAGCCTAGTCAAATTCAAGTATTCCGTATTATCTCCTTTGGAAGTTGCACACATTCAAGGGAGAATAGTCTCTTTAGGCACTGTTCACTGAGGAAACAAAGGGGGAATGATCACAGGAAGCATCTAACCTGGCTGTTTAACCTGTGCGTGCTTCAGGTAAAGCAAAGTGAAATAATTCCCATTTTCATTTGTGGCAGCTCAGTTGCCTGGATTCATAACATTCCCTGGGTTTCACTTCGTTTAGGTGGGCTAATCTACATTCCCATCAAACCAATTCTAGAAGCACAGTGAATGCTCCTAGTCAGATGAAGAAAATAATTTTCATTTTGAAAAGTTAACACACTCCTCAGTCTGAATAGGAAGATCCATCACATCACCACAAATCATCAGGCTTAGGGGTGAACAAATACCCAGACAGTTCCAGATGGGAACCCTACTTTAAACACAACCAGAGTGAGCACACACACATTCAGCTGCATAATCCCAAGCCTTCATTCAGGAGTGGCAGCCAGCAGAAGCCTTGGGCAAGTTCAGCCAGCCTGAGTAACTTTCCACCCGATCTTTCCTGAAGGAAAATTCATCTTAGGACAGCTCCATTGTTTGCTCCCCTCCCACACTGCAGGAGGCAGCACTTGGTCAGGTGGTTTATGAGTTCAAGAGAAATTCAGTTGTTAACATTTGAGGTTATGAAATGGGAGAAGATAACACAAGGGAAGTGTTTCCTGGTGTTTTTTTCTTTTGAACAAGGTCTCCCCTAATAAAGGAGGGCATCCTAACAAAGGAAACCCAGAGCAAGTACAATTGAGTAGGCAAGATTCTTTTAGCATATTTTAGGATGCTCTCTGGGAACAGTCAGAAGAGAAGTGATTAACTTCCTGAGCTAGGAGAAGTTCATAGCAAGTGAGAACAGGGCCTGTTTATACTTGTGCTCAGAAAAACCTTTTCAAAATAGACAACACTCACAGCAATCTGCTCCAAATGAAAACTAAAAAAAGCCAAACAGACCAAACAAACCATGACAACCTGTATTCTTCCAGAGTGTAATTATCTGTCCACTGTAGGGCCACTTGAGCAATCTTGCTTTGTCTGCATCCACTGAGTGCAAATCAGTAGAAAAACTCAAGAGTAACAGAATTCTTGTAGAATTTAACCCTTGCTTAAAAGCCCCAAGGTGCAGCTGAATTGTCAGTGCGACATAACTTAGCAACACTTAAGACAGTCATGCTTGAAAACATATGTAAGCAAGTAGCAGAAATGATAGCACTTTTCTTTAAGAGAAATTTATGACATTTGTCACTTCTGTTCTCAAAGCCCATCTGTCTATCAGTGTGCTCTCAGAGCAAATGCAGCTGAATGCTGTCTTCACAGCGTGTCGTGTTGTGCGGATTTAGGAAAACATACGTGCACTTTTAAAGTTCCTGTGCTTTTTTTTTCTACTCAAGCAGAATTTGCAGCCACTCATTTCATGTGCCACACTGTGCTATATGAATGAGGGTGCAAATTTGAAGCTTCTTTGTCCAGCAAAAAAAGCACCTATATTTGAATCTGCAATTTTCATGCATAATGTTCTGTAAATAAAAGCTAAGGAGGCTAAAGGCTCAGAATAAAAAAAAATAAAAAATCAAGAACACATATTGTTTAAAATGTTAAAATTCCCAAAGTCACAGACAAAAAAGCCCCAAGTATATCTTATGCCTCAAAATATGACAACAAAAAGGATGTGGCTAAAATCGAAGTCCTCTAAATAACACAGCCTCTGCCAAAGCAGCTGTAGTGGATTTTATTTGGCAGTAACAAGAACAGAAGTTAAAAAATAAAAAACCAAAAACACTCAACCAAAAAAACAATTAAAAAAAACCCCACACACAACAAAAAACCAAAACCAGAAACCAACTAAAAAAAAAACAAACCACCACAAAACATAAAAACAAACAAACAAAACAGGGGGGCACAGGAGGGAAACAACTCATAACTAATACCCTCACCTTTAAAAGAAAAAACAAAACAGAACAAGCAGTATCAAACCATATTTCAGTCATAAAAGAAGTCTTATTCATTAAAATCCAAAGTAGAATCATTAGGACTTCATAGCTTCAGATCCTTCTTGTGCTTCAGGAATATTTGTCAACATTAAATTTAAAGGTAATTTGAGTCTAGATTTTCCAAACAGAGATTAAATAAGAAGAATGCCAGAGAACTTTTAGCCAATGTATTTTGGAAGGTGATTATAAGATTGTCAAAGCAGGGTTCCTGATTATCTCAGCAACTTCAGTTCCAGCAGACTTTGTTGTGTGTTTCTCTTTGTTTCCACAACAAACTTGAATTTCTTCAGCTTTAACTAATGTTTGACATATTGAGTGCTGATCCCAGATCCTGCCTTTTCCATACCTTTACAATGTTCGTGCCTTTTGCAGCAGATCATAAAGTTCAAGGGCATGAGTAGATGTTCTGTAATTCAGCCATATGATTCATATGAATTCTGCTTTGCTTAACATACTCAGGAGGCCCTCCCTCCCCCAAGAGAAAAAGAGTTCAATTCATAAAATACTAATAGGTTCATTATGCTCAGAGGCTGAGCTACACTGAGGAGTTGAGAATGGCAGAACTGGATCTGACTAAAAACAGTCACATGTTTGAAAGTCCAGCTTCAAAAACATTGTGACATCAGAGTCATCACTTCCATTTGAAAAATATAGATACCTGTGTAGTTCTCTCATTTCTCAATGAAGATGTAACATAGGTGCACTACCATATGAGCCAGCATGCATAAAGTCTTGAAAAGAATCATTTTAGTAGCTTTGAACTTAGTTTTGAAGCCTTCTGCCCAGAGGTCCCACAGTAGCAGCTGCACAGTCTCAATAGCCACATGAAGCAGAAATAATTGCAGAAAGTCTGAGCTCCTCACCTCACTTTGTGCTATCAAGTTGAGCCACAGAACCCAGATACATTTGCAGCAAAGAGACAATCTAAACAACTTAGTGCTGGTTGGCCAGACTCACACTTGTACAACCACCTTTCTACAGCTCTCTGTGCAGAAATTGCACAGCTGGTTTCTGTATTACAGTTCCACACATCAAAATCTATTCACACATGCATTTGGGCAAAGATTGCTCCCTCACCAAAATCCTGGCTCTCAGCTTCACAGAACAGGTAATTCCGGTCTGCAATTTTTAATGCAGTGCTAAGAAGGCAGAGCAGGTACCAAACATCCATTGCTCTGCTTGGCAAGCTCTTGGTCCCACTCCTGGACTCTCTTCCCTCCTTAAGTTTCTCCCCCATTCCCTGGGGGAAAAGGGGAAGTGTTTGATGCTCAAGCCCCTTTCTTTGATCTTAGACTGCATTATTCTCACTGTGGCCATTGGTAGGAGCCCAGAGGTGGGAGTTGGAGACCTCAGTACCAGACCCAATCAGACACCCACAGGACACAACCTCAGATGCTTTGTCTGCCCTCACACTGGGGAATAAAGATGTGGAACCTACCATGGACAATTTTCACACACTGTACCCACTCTTAGGAGCTGGGTATGAACATTTTAGGAAGAAAAAATATTCTTCACAGTACTGCTGGCTTAAACTAGAACCAGACATCTCATTGAAAACACAATATATTCTTGGTCACAATCCAAAGCACACCTAAGTCAATGGAAAAGGTTCACACAAACAGAAACCAATCATATTTCAGGAAAGTCTATTTGCAAAAAGATGGAAAATATTCTGCAAAGCAAAATTTACACTTACAGACCAACTTCTTTTATCAGTTTCAAGCACATTGATGAGAAGATATCGTTCACCACCAGGAATTACAGAAGCACTCACATTTAAGGTCACATCCCACTAACATTACAAAAGTGTACTTTAGCTGATTTATGCCTCTGTAGCCCGAGTTTATTCCATAAATTTGGAAACTGAGAAGAAACAAATTTAACTGTGGATTACCTCACATAAAATTTTTACAATGCATAAAATACAAAGAAATTAACAAAAATGTATGCAGCAATTTATTTCTTGCACTCCTTGCCCATAAGTTAATTCTTATTTTTAATAGATGAACAATCATGTCAGGTTTTTAAGAATATTAAATTTAATTTGTCTATTTGATGTCAACCCATTATTGCAACCTATTAGAAAAATGCATGCCAAAGTCTGCACGTAAATGACTGCATTAAAATTATATATACATGATGCAACCCCAAATATTCAAATTCTAAACTAAGATGTGTACATATGCCTGAATGCTCATTTTCACCACTCCACACAAATGTAAAATGAACTGGAAGATACGTCTGCACTGACTTCAATCTATTTCACATTGATCAGTAGCTAAGAATATTTCACTATAGAGATTTATCACATTAATTAGCTCTGAAATTACTCATAGTAATTAAGTATATTGTTCATAAACTCTTTAGAGATTGTTGGAATACTTTTGCTGCTACTTAAAGAAAACAAGTATCAAGGGAAAGCATTTTCCAGGAAAAAACAATTGTCTATTAATGATCTTTTAATTCATTTAAGTTCTCCCAACCTTCCATTTGCCCTACCCTGGATACACTTCCTTCTAAGTAGACTTTTTTTCTGAAGGCTAACATGAGTAAAATAATTTTAAAACCCTTCACAGATTTTGAACTGTGACTTACAGCGTGTCATGTTATCACTGTGATCTTTGAACAATCCTCGTTTATGCATGCAGCAATCCCAAATGCAGAGCAAAGCACTTCTGGAACTCAAACCTCCGTGTCACAACACTCCAAGCCTACAGAATTTCTGCAAAGGATTTCCAGGGATTCTGAAGGAACCCAAGACTGTGTGGTGCCACAGGATAAAATATACAAAAGCAGAAAGTTAAATTTGCATGGTTTATTATCCAACACAAGGGAAGCCTGACTGAACCAAGAAAACCTTTTAGAAAGTGTAAAATCCAGCAGAGTACTGGATATCAGCATGGAGTGTGCCCCCCTCGATGCCCTGTGGTTTTTTTAAGCAACAGCATGGCTTAAATTTCTCAGGCTTGACATCCCATTGGGCTGGTGCGTCGTGTCCCTTTTTGTCAGGCTGTCACGTCACACGGTGTAATGTGGCATTTCTGTGTAACGGACTGAGACACGTCATGCCAATGACATGTCAGCCTTGTGAATTTCAAAGAGACACAGTTCAATGAAAAACATGGTTTTCTAACTGCCCTGGAGGTTTTAAACCTTAAGAAAAATAAAAAAAGGTTTTTCTTCTCCAGTGATTTTGCCACTGAAAAGCACATGTTTTTTGGTGTTACCCGTGTGTAGAAGCAGGTAGCAGATATCTGAATATTTGGACATCTTTATTGTTGAATCTTAAATTGCTGATTCAGTTTGATAATTAGGAAAGGTCCAGAGCACAAATGCATTCACTGAGTAGCTGCTGTTCTTTATTCCCACCAGACTACACATGCAGTGATAAAACTTTTGTATTTAAGATAAGTCTAAGCACTCAATTTCCAGGACTCACAACTCCATGATTTATTCCCAGAATCTTTAATGGGTATACATGCTCCCACGACTGTAATGGCACATTTTGGGTCTGCTTAAACACCACACAGCAGGTGTGTCTTGCCTATCCTTTATGCTGCTTTTAGATTAGCAAGACAAAAGCAGAACTGGTCTGTAACCTGAAGAACCTTAAGAAGTTTTTCAAAGCATGTTTTGTCAACATGAATTTCATGTATTCCAAACTGGAAAACCTACCAACTGAGGATAGCACCTTCCTCCAATCACTAGTGCTACTCTAAACTTCCTAAATGCCCAAGGAAAACAGTGACTTCGTACTACACCCTAAGATGCTTTTGTTTCATCAACGAGATTTATTTTTTTGTTAGTCCCGGGAAGAAGCAAATTAAGATCTTAATATGGAAAGTGTTATGCCAATACCTCACTAAATCAAACAGGTGGATGGCAGCATTTTTAAACAGTGTTTTTGCTGATTCCAAAGCAGTGATGCTGTCTCAGATGGACTGTTCTCAAATCACACCAACACCACACAGGAGCAGCACTGAAAAGTGGATGAGGACTGGGAAGCCACTGATGCTGCTTGCAGAAAACCAGTGAAACGTGCTCCTTGGCAGGTACCTGTCCTCAGCAAATAGGTTTGGTGGGCACTGAAGTCAGATCATGATGAAGTCAATACCCTTTTTCAGTAAAGGAGCACAGAAGAGAATTGATCAAACCTAAATATAGCAGAAGAGAAGGAAGCATCATCTATAACCAGCCCCAGTACTGCAGGTCACCTGCCCAGCCAGCACAGTCCATGCTGCTTGCACATATGCAAATGGCTGGGAATAAGAGCACACAAATTAAGACACCTTCTTTCCTCAATACAGCCTTCTCCACAGTCTCTAAATGGAAAACATATATGATTATGTAATTAATTACATTGCCTACAACAAAAAACAGGTCCTAAGGAAATACACATGTCCTTAAAGGAAACCAAAACCTAAAAAAATGTGCAACTTCTATGGTAACATCCTGTCCTGATCTTCCACTCTAGTTTTAACCAGATAGCAAGACAGAAATCAGTGACAAAGATTCATTCAAATATGCCAAATATTTAAAAGTATCATTCTCACAAGCTGGTACGTGCCTCAGTGTCACAGTATTATCCCTGTTTGGGGGTATTTCCACAACCTACCAGGTGTTTCATCAACAAATAGAATCTTTGTGAAATCCCTAAATATAACAATGAAGGGAGAGCTCAGACAGTGGGCAGCAGTCAGAAGCTTTGCTGCCATCAGCATTGACCCCCTTCTAACCCAGCAGGTGTTCAGAGACCCACACACATGTCCAAAGAAGCAAATATCTGCTCAAGAGATCAGTGGGCAGATCTTTGCTCGCACTCACAGAGGACTCAAGGTGACAAATATCTACACACATCCATCTTTTAGCCACTTGTATTGCCTGCACACTAGGGCTGGATTAAAAATAATAAATAAATAAAACATCTCCTTATCTCTTTTCCCAGAAAAGAAAAATTACGTTTTTCCCTTACCTTTGTTATAAAAACAATCATCAGGTAGTTTTTTTTGGGTGTCTGGTTAATTACAAACTAATACTAAACTCTTTGGCAAAACTAGTTTGATTCCATAATGCAGAACTTATCTAAAAGTTAGCAAAACTTACCCAAAAATTGCTTTTGTTGTACTATTTCCATAACTACATAAGTTTTTCAGATTGGACCACAACTACCCTAAAAGAAAGGTAAGATAAAAGGATTTCAGCCTTTGGAATGGATGTGTCACTAAATATCTTTTTATAAAATAATGGGGCTAGCTGAAAACACAGTGACAAATAGTAAAAGTAAAATAAGGTTCTTCATTATAAAGAAGCTTTATATGATAAAATATTTTCTTGTCAATAATTGGAAGTTCATAATTTATTTCTCCATCAAAATTCCATGCCAGTAATACAAGTTGGCACTCTGTGGTGAATTAAGAGCTGTGTTTCATTTTAACCTCCATAATTCCATCTGAGAGGAGGAGATGCCATTCTGCAGCTTAAATTTAGTTCTACTAGGTATGACATGAGATTACCTTCCTTGGAGTGTTAATCCCATTCTGGGAAACACAAAACACTTCCAATAGAATTTTTCAGTACAAGAAATACTGTAATTTTAAATATATATATTTTTAAATGCACAGTAAAACTCACAGTGCAAATGTCTAATACACTGCTTCAGCACACACCTGCTCACAAAGCCGTAACAAAAACCAGCAGAAAGTGTTCCATTAAATTTCATGGTTTATAAATAGATGAAATTTAAAGAAAATAAAGGTAAACCTAAATTTACATTAGTATCTATCATTGCACAACTACACCTGCTTTTAACCACCAGTCCTGAACTGTTCTCTCACATATTACCCCTCTTGTGCATCCCTCAAATCTGAGGCAGCCCAGCATGAGCAGCCAAGGAGGCAGAGCTGGCCATGGATCAGGAACAGGAGAATGTTTTATTCTTCTCCTTTCCCTAATGTAAGGCTCATACACAGGTCTGCATTTATACATGATATAGCACCAAGCAGACCTCCTGAAATGTCCAGTTTCTACACACCTGCACAGAAATGTATCCTCTCTGCAGCACAGTACATTGAAATGGGTGATGAGATGCCAGAAGCTGCCAGGAGAAACAAAGAATTTCTCTAAAGTCAGAGACGAGAATGAGATTTAAATAGTTTTTCTTGTGTATTTATACCTTTGGATCTAGTGGGAGGGTTTTTTAGTTTTCACTATCAAAAAAACCTATTTTTAAAATTTATGTAACTACGTTTAAGATTTCTCCTTTTATGATTATGAGAAAAGTAAAAAATATTGCTACTAAAGATTAAAATGATCAACTGTCCCCAAGGATAATTGTGGGTATCGAAATAGATGAGTTTGTTTGAAGGACATTGTTTTAGACAACCCACTACATTGTCTCTCTAAAACACAAAACTGATCTGAAAATTTACATCTTCAAAATCTCTCATGCTTCTTTTTCTCTTAGGAGAGAGATGCATATCTAACCACTGCCAATTCTCATATTTCCATCTATAATTGAGAGCAACATCTCTAACAGCTAACGTGGACCAGAAACAAAATCAAGGACCATTGATCATAAATAATTCCAATATATACAGGATAAGTAGTTCTGTTGGAAAAGAACTGATTTTTTTAACTTGGTTCTCTTGTTTCTTACACGGTAAGAAAAAACACATGCAACTGTAGCGAGCCTACACCATAAATTCCACTACACTCCAGAATCCAATGCAAATCTTGCATGAAAACACAAGACCTTCATATTTCCAAGCTCTGCTTCCACCTGTTAAATTCTCATGTTTATGAGGTAATAGTTAAAGACTCACAGAATGATATTTGACCATCATGTAAGCCAAAGCAAATGCATGATAATTCCAGCATTTCTTTGGCATTATTTTAAATTTATTATTAGCTTTAATAACTTGATTCCAGTGAGGCATCACTGCCATTTCCAGCAGACAGCTTTAAAGCCAATCAACTCTGTTTCTTCTCAGCTCAGAAGTGTGGTTCCAGAGACAAATCAGGAGCTGAGGGGCACTTGGCCTGAAATCCTCTCCATGTGTAGATTCCCCCTTTTCCAAGGAGTCCTGAGCCATTCCAGACCCATCCTTGCCTGCTCTCAGCAGCCAACCCCCACGTGCCAAGTCACAGAGCTTTCCTTGCTGGAGCTCCCATTTCCACCAGGACAGTCCTCATTTTGTTCCAGCTAGGAACCAATTCATTTCCCTTCCCTCCCATGAGCTTTTAGCAAGCCACTGCTATATTTACTTTTCTATTCTCAATTCCAGAGATGCTATTTAGGGCCTGGTAAGTACCTTAGACTCCTTTGAAAATTGCCTTTATAATATTAGTACCAGTTTTGTTGCAGCCTCTTGATGGCAGCAAGGCAAAGCAGCACATCTGTGGAGAAGGGGGAGGCCTTGATTCATGGCTACCCCAATCCCCTAAATAACTACTCTCAAAGAAATTTCAACCTCTGATCAAACGTCATGGGATTTTCAAAGCCATGGACCTGCTTTTACAAGCCTCAGCCCAGTTCAATTCTTACACTGTGCTTAATAAGATCTGCAGCCCTTCTTTGGTCATAAAGTACTTGATAGTGGCCCTTTTTCTTGGTGCTGAGATGGATGAAATGTTTTTTAGTATGATAGAAGCACAAATACAAATTTAAAAGAGAAAACCCTCAATCTTACTCTTATAGTTGAGTAACCATTAACCTTTCCTCCTCTTCTCCCCAAAATACCAATTTGTATATAAAAACAAGCTCCAGGACTTAGACCTTGGGTGGCAGTTTTAAGTCTAAAATCAATTTTTGAATTATAAACCCTCTGAAAATAGGGGTTTATAATGGAGCCACTGACAGACCCTTAACTACAGCGGCGCTAGCGGGCACCACTATAATATAAGAATAAAACTAAATTACATCACTTGTCATCATTAAGAAAAATTTTCATCTCAGTTCTTCATTTGAAAAGCACTATAGTTAATGAATGATTACTGAGCCATGACACCTAAATGACTAAAATATAGGAATTATACTGAGGTCAACTCAAGTATTTTTTAAACCATGAAATTAAAGGATCTATTCACTGTGCTATAGGATACCAGTCCTGGCTGTTATGCTCCCTTGCAACACTGACTTTGAGCATAAGGGAATGGTATGTATTTCTACACTGGAGATAAGGGCCCCATGCAAATTTAAGAGGTGAACACATGATTGCCCAAGAGTGACCAAATATGGGGTTCTTCTCTGCGTTCATACGTGTTTCCCTCAACACCTGTTTTCTTTATGCTCTTCTGCAGGTAACAAACTTGAAAATGAAGACTATTTTATGGCAATAGAAGGCAGAAACTTCTTCTTTGAAAAATGATATTTAATTATTCAACAGAAAGTCCAGTAAGTTAAATTTAGTACACATTTAGGTACACCAGATCCTTTTACCAAGACACTTAAAAAGAAAGGCATTTTAAGGAGAGCTGACAGTACTGTACTATCTTGCAATGCTCTGACAGTGCTTAACGACATCCCTTATATATTTTGTGATCTTGAATTAAGAACAAAAAGGCTTATTATCCATGTGCTTGGATGTTTCAAATGTAAATAGAACAAACCATAAAAAAAATACAGAGAAATGTAAACATGGCTTGCATATGCATGGTTCTCTAATTTGAAGCCATTTTATTTATCCTTCTAACTAGGACAATGGAGATGGTAATGAAAACCAGAATTATTTCAATTGCTCACACAACACAAAGAAATTAAAGGGACCAGGTAAAGATATGAAACAATAGAAAAGGAGGAAATTTTCATCACTGCCATGCAAAGATTGTACCTCTGTGATACCTCCCCAGTGTACCTCCTTTGCTCATGTTCTCACAGCACTGAGCCTGAGCCCTGCTGATCATGAAGATTTGTCTAACACTTGAAAAAATGCCAAAACTATGAAAAAAAGTATGCAGTGCCTATGAGATTAAAGCTCTAGGGATATGTTGTCAGTCCTGCTCCTTAATCCCAGAAGCCACATTCACCTAATATTTCACTGAGCTTCAGGTAAATGAGGATGACTGAGTAACTACAGATCCTTAAATGCTTCAAAGCACAAGCAGTAGTAGCAGTGTTTATTATTTTAACCTCAATTCTTTCACCTTTTTTGGGGGACAAGGGCAGGGGGACACCCACAGGACTGGTGGGTGTGGAGGGAAGGCAGCACACAAGCAGGAAAAAGCTATCCAGGGAAGAGTGACTGAACAACTGCATTTATTCATTTTTTCCATATCAAATTTTAAATGCACACATTTCCCAATAAAGGGTTTCAAAATGCTACTTGAAGAATATTTTGTTTCCCAATGAGGAAAACTCTTCCTAGGTCTTGGAGCTGATGAAAGTATAAGCAGAAGTGAAGGTTACCAAATTGAAAACAATGAATGTAGACTGCATGTTAATTGTCACCCAGCTAGTTTTCTCATGTTGGTCACATGGCCAGTGACAGTCAGATGTTGATGGAGTCTGACCTGTTCTAAAAAGCTGGCATTTTCAAAAAAATTAGATAGAAGCTATCTCTGCAGTCTGTGGAAAAAGAAAAGGGGAGAAAGGGGCTCCTGACAGCTCAAGCAGAGGAGGAAAATTAGAAAGGAAAGCCAGTACCACTACCATATGGGCTCATAGCTCATCAGGACAGCTGGCAAGAAACATTGCTCTTCTCTTCTTTACTTCCAGGGCTGTGATACATTTCTTTATATGGCTATCAATAATGCTGAATGATTAATGCTAATGATTTATGTTAATTTCATTATAAGCTTTATTTGTTGCCCAGTGTTGAATTAAGCCTGTCAAATCATCCTTTTCCACGTTGCTAAAGATTCTTAAAATGCAGAGCTAAATATAACATCTGATCATTAATATGTTAATACACCTGTTTCATATATAGACCAGGAAAACAAGAAAGTGGCTATTTTAAGATTATTCTGAGAGCAGTGGTTCAGGAATCTTACATCTACTTACTGCCAATTACTTACAGGAGAAACTGACATTTAACATTTTCTTCCTGCAACTCTTAAAAAAACCAGCACAAATATTATCCTCTGATAGCAGATTGCAAAACACCATGTCACCATTCTTTAAACAGCAAATAATACATGTGCACCTTCTAGTGAGCAGTCCAGCCCCTGCTGAGACACCCACTTGCTACCATTCTATAGAAAGCTACCCCTGGTTGTCCAAAATAAGTGGGAAGACAGTAATATTCACAGGATAGTATTTAAATATGTTAAATCCATCCCTGGATCACCCAGAAATACCTCCTCCAGCTCAGACTGTCTGTCCCTTTGTGTTCTTCTGCATTTTATGCAGGAAAAATGTCAGCCCCTAACTCTTCCTTTATTGATCTCAGGCCAACATCCCAGAAATTCTAATCCCACTCCCTCTCTTCCTTGAAGTTTATTTTGGTTTAAACCAGCTCATTTTACTCTCCCAGAGATCCAGACCCAGGTCCCACTCCAGAGTATCCCCAAGGTGCTGAACCACCCCGGGCGATTTCCCCTCCCCTCCCCTGCAGGGACCAGTCCTGGTGTGGACAGGGGGACTCTCCCCAGTCCCAGCAGGGACAGCAGCACTCACAGCAGCCCCAGGAACTCCTGGCACAGGAGGACCTGTCACACGTGGCAGGGAGAGAGGATCAAGGTTTAGATGCCCTTCACCACGTGCCTGCACTGCACCCTCAAGGAACCTCCAGAGGCCAGGGGCATTTGGGCCAACACCACCCTTGTCCTCATGGCATGAATTCAATAGAGTCACAAAATGGGGGAAGAGGGAGAGAAACTTTTTTTTTTCCTGTTCTAAGGCTCTAAAATATTTTTCAAAGTTGAAGTATGTCAGGTATAATTTTTCACTGTATTTTTCCTGCTATAACTATTTCAGTAGTACCTTTCACCTGTACAAGGTCTCTCTATACAAGGACTGAAAATCACTTGTAAAAAAACCATTTTCTAGTCCTTAAATATGACTGGGTTTTTCACATAAATGTTTACCTACAATTTTTAAATTACTGCTTTACTTACATATTTATTAATAAATTTCTCACATAAACAGCTTGAAATAAAGACACTAACTATAAAAAAAACTCTTTTAATTCAGTGCTTTATGATTTTTGCATTTAGTCTTGCTTATTCCTCTGAGCCTGGACAAAAGAGAAGAGTTGGATGACTACAACTACTTAAATGGAAAATATCCTTCGTTTAAGTGGATACTGAGTGCAGGACTTAGCACTTGAGCAAATGTTATACAGAATTTGAGGGAAAAAGAAAAAAGATTTTGCAAAAACTAACACAGAATTTTGACCTAAATACCAGGAATTGAAATCTGAGCTCTTGTGAAGTTCTAGATGTTTGCCTGAAGGTTCATTGACTTTTGAGCCTGCTCTTGATGTTCTTGTCTCTACATATCCTTCATTAAAGTTCCCAGATTTTTAAATGAGGGCAAGTTTGGGGGGAGCACAGAAGGGATTGCTCTCCTAGGAACCTGTTGGATCCACTGTACAGAGCACTGATATAAAACAGCTAGACTACAGTTTTATGAGCTCTGAATCCCATCAAACCCAAAGACATAAAGCACAAGTAATATATACTGTATTCATAGACCTTAATTACAAAACTTAAGAAAAATACATGTGAATTCCTAACAGCTTGAGCTTATTTTTTTTCTCTTGAAGTCTTCTACTTACAGCTTTAAAACTACAGTCTATCAGTTTTGCAAAAAAAAGGGAAATATTGTATTTGTTGCTCCTCCTTTTTATGATGAAACTACAGTTCTACCAGTTGGTCTGGGCTATACAGCTAACAAATGTCAAAACATATGGACCAAACCATTTATCAAATAATCTACTCTGAATAGATAGGCACTATCAGCAATCTGGTATTGATCTTTACAGGCTACTCTATTGTTCATCTGAGCATCCACAATGCCAGCCAGAATTAATGAAAGGAGCAAAACAATGCATACCAAGCACACAACTCCTTTTTCTACTTTTTTTTTTTTTTTGCTCTAAGTTTGGTAAAATTTATGTAGCTATCAGAAATACATTACTATAAACAAGTGTGCAGGCAGGATAGGATATGTGATGGAAATATCACCTCCCAAGCATTAACTTCTGCACACTCCCAGTATATTTACTCCTAGATTAGTGTAGCCTACTTAGAGTTAAGATCTAGCATGATAAATTCCTTGCAGCATTACACTGGCATTCACTAGAGCTGAGACTGAGATGGCACTTTCATTAAAAGCTCCATTTCAGGGCATGTTTAATGTCTTGGACATTTCAAATTGCATCTGGCTGAATCTTGGCATACAGCTTGTCAGTCCAGATGCACAATTTTTGTTTGTTTTTCTTACGGAAAATCGTATAAATTGGTTGTGGCATCCATGAGCTCAATTGTGACGAAAAATATTAAACATTAGTATTTGGGGAACAGCTTTTTTTAAAAGGAGAACACAAGGAAAACACTCCTTTTTCAGATTTACCTACATGCTTGCTCCCACACTGCCTTCATAAGCTCTGCAAAAACCCACAGGTCAAGCACATAATTCTCCTTCAAA
Source organism: Molothrus ater (assembly GCF_012460135.2). Taxonomy (NCBI): domain Eukaryota; kingdom Metazoa; phylum Chordata; class Aves; order Passeriformes; family Icteridae; genus Molothrus; species Molothrus ater. The sequence goes on along the minus strand of NC_050489.2, from coordinate 5,625,359 downwards.
TTCTTCCTTGAAATGCTCTGCTAAGGAGATACTATTTCATATACTATGTTTTGATTTAGATTGCTAAGATTTGAGATTATCAACCCACAATACAAAGTTTTGGATACTGACATTACTGCTGTTTTCTATTCACTGGCTGCTGTATGAGGAGCACAATAGGAGAGATAGCATAGGGAGCAAAAAAGCTGTGACCAGACCTAAAGCCAACAATTACACTCAGTGAATCTCCTTCCAAACCAGTACAGCAAAACACAGTCACCACCTACACAGCACAAAGCAACCATAATGTGCAAGAAATCCAGGTTTTTTTGCAGGGCTCAGAAATTCAGGTCTGTTTTCCCAACCTCTGCCCCATGTAATCAAAACTTATCTTCCATCTCCTGATTCTTACATCCCCCCCCTCCCCATTATAATAAAAAATAAATACCCCTATGTATTTATTAGATGGTCACGGCAGTGATTTTACCATGGAGAAATGTGGGGTAGAAATATGAAGAAGCAAGAGGAATTCACACAGTAAACATGCCTGGAACTCAAAATCACTGGTTCTGGACATTGCCAATACAGTTTGTTGACTGGAAGACGTTCTTTCCTGAGGTCCTACTCAAACAAACAAGACTGTAACAGCACTAATCTTGTTGACACTTTTATATAAAAGAATCCATCATGCTGTTATTATGTATGAATGTTCCTCACCATGATCTTCCACGTTTGACAGGCTCAATCCCACAAAGCACATACATGTTTGGGAAATAGCCAGGTACCTGAAGTACCCTCCTATGAACTGGAGGAGAATGGCAAGTCTGAGGAGTACAACAAAATATGATGTTACTATTGACAGGGCCACTGCTAACACAGTTTTCTGAGGATCATGCATTTCTGAAATACTTCCTGTTAATTAACTACAGGATACTTATGAGTTGCAGGTTTTGCCCAAGTTCTGTTTAAGATCTTACTAATTTCCAGTGATTAGCATTAAGTTTAAGTATGTCAGCATTTCCATTATAAACCACATTCTCAGGGGTTTATTAAATTATTGGAAAAAAATTATTCTGAGGTAGAACTCAATACTTAGGGGTAAATTTTCAAAGTGCAGCATGCAGTCTTAGCTCCTGATCTCTGAACAAAGTCAGTAAGAAGCTGCAGAGCTGCACCCCTAGTCAATGCTTTGAAATTTTACTTCAAAGTCTCACCCCAGGAACAAATTCTGTCACACACACACAAAAATCAATTTGACCTCTTTAAATCTGAAGAATGCCTACTATTCATGTACTGTAGCTGCTAATCATAAAAATTTTCACCATTTCCTAAATCTGCCCAGTCAATCATAAACAACAGCTTTTGGGGAAAGGGAAGAAGGCTCAGAAAGGGTTTAAATACTTTAAGGGCAAAAAAATTATTGTTGCTTTAACCAGAAACATAACCAGGGTAATTACAGACTGCCATGTTTACAGCCAGCTCTACACACAAAAAAGAAAAAGAGAAAAAAGTAGCAGTGCATTTGTTTAGACATCAACATGACTATACTCAACTGAGCTTATTAAATGCAGCATCAATAACCAAGAAAGATGATCCTTTTCTACTACCAAGAAAATGACCAGGAAAATGACTCTAACCCAGTAAAATGGCAGACATCTCACACTGAAAGATTTGAAGGGGAATGCATTGAATATAAAGATGACTAGTGCTGTGGCATTGAAGAAAAAACATAATTTTTCATTGATGTAAGGCAGCAGAGCTGGAAAGAACAGAAATACAACAGTAGATCCATTAACCACACGACAAGAAATAGTGTTCACATCGACTTACTAAACTGTTTTTGATTCTTTAGTACCAACAAGCAGAACAATCCTTACATTATGTTGCCAAGGAAAACCTAGAATGTATTTATTTCATAATGCAGCTTTCTTCCATTATCATAATAGAGCCATCATAGTTGTTGCAAACACTGTATGGCCTCAAACACCTAAATACAGCCGTTAAATTGGACATTTTTTAAGAGGAGGACATTTTAAGCCTCCCTGGAGAGTTGTGTTGCCTGGCAAACTCTCAGCAGGCGCCATCTATTACTGCAAACCTTGCTTACATGTGAGGGAGGAGGAAATGATCTCAGCTAACAAAGGGGACACATTTGGAACCATGACCAGAGAAGGAAGGTTACTCCAAGGCCATTGAAGTTAACACCATGCACTGACACAGGACCTCAGGTGGGTTTTAAGCTGAGCTGTTGAGTTTAGGAAGCTTGTATCCATCCTTGGCAAGAGATTTTTGTCTTCTGTGATGGCAAATTACAGCTTAACCTCTATTTTTATCTTGAAGCCCCATCTCACCTGCTCTCAACACTTCAATTTTGTGCCCAGTGAGGACAAGGTTGCACTGCAGAAGGAAAATACAAGACTGTAGAGCACCTAAGACACTCAAAGCTTTGTAAGTATTCCCCTCTCTACATACAAAGGGTGCAAAACCACACTTTTAAATTATTGCTGTGCAAATTGATCACAGTAGCAAGTCAGAGACAGACACTTTATGATTTTTGTGTGAAAATCAGGAATAACTCCTTTATGTCCTTGTTGTATTGTCCATGCTTAGTAAGTCTTTAGTCTGAGGTTTCATTAATAGTATCAATACAGTGGTTACACAGCTGAAATATCCCATGGTGCTACCCTGCCAATTACTGGCTAATCTATTAGAAAGAGCTCAGAAGGACTAACCAGGAGTTAAAGCTATTTCATATCCATTTAATTTAAAGTATTATTCATTTCATGATGATTTGTTTACATGTGTAATAAAAGTGAGAAGCACAGAGACCTTTCTGTTGCCTAGCTCTTTATATAAAAAAAGCCTTGAGACAATTAAATAAAATTATTAGTGATGGATTAAAATATGGCACTTGCATTGATCAGTGTTCCAGCTTTTCAGTAAATGTTTTTTGTTCTCCTCTTGGCTACACTTTAGGATTCATAAAACCTGACAATCAATTCTCCTCTGAATGAGTAATAAAAATCTTACTTTTAATTTCACCTAAACAGTATTTGCACCAATATGCTGCTTGCACTGAATCTGCATAAGCATTATTACAGTATTTTTCTTAGTGCAATTTGCACAAATAATTCAATGTGAAAAGTGTGCCATGGCAAACCACATTATCACATGCAGTTCACAATTAACTCTATTAATGCTGACCCATCAGCAGTCCAGCAACTCACTGTTTGCTAGAAGTGGTTAATTGGTTACTAGAACCATTAATTATGGTCTCTTGAAAAAACAGAATTATCTAACAATGAGAAATATAGTTTTTTTCATTAATTCATGCAATATTTTTTAGAATTTCTTAGAAGTCCTTTTCCTTACTGTCAACATTATCTTCATCCCAATGGACAGCAGCTTGCTGCACACTTCTGCAATGTCAGAGCCCAATTGAATAAAAACACCTTTTCATTTGGGACTGAATGGGTTTTGTGCCACCTCCCACCAGTCACTCCCACCTATCTCAGCTGTATATTCTGAAGCAACATCTTCTCCACCAGCTCAGTAATAACAGAGACACTCTCACAGACCTCTGAGCTGCAAAACTCAGAATGAGATTGAGCAGAATCTGTACCAGATTAAGAGAGCATTATTTATTTACCCTTAACATAAATACGCCCAAAAGCAATGCATGAAAATTATAGCACACATTCCCTCAGTGTCCATAGAGAGCACCTTTGTGGGAAAACACCATCACTTCAAAAATAGTACCAGTATCACAGGACATAAGTTTAAAACTTAGCATATATATATATATTTTTAGATTAATAAGATTTATGAAAACACCTGAAGCACAACTTTCATTTGTACCTAGCAGCACTATAAATATATACATCTGTAGGTACAATATTAATTTGACAGCATGGGGTAAGGACAGGGATGGTGTGGCTAAGTGCCTACTAAAGCAGGCTTGGCAGTTTGTTGTAGAAAATATCACACATTCAGTCCTTAGGAACAGAATTCAAACATCAATCCTGAAGTACAGCTGAAAGAGGGAGCAGGTGCTCTCGACAGCCCTTAGCTGGGAAAAGCACACACTCCTAGCTCAGATTACTTATCCACGTGCTTCTATTGTACCAACAGCAGCAGCATGGGATCAGGCATGGTGGAGTAGTTAATTTATATTTTAAAAAGTACAGAACAGTGACCAAAAAATGAAAAAAAAATCTAAGACAGGATTTTATGGTTTACTATTCAGCAAAAGAAGCAAAGCAAAAACCTCTTAGAGAAGCTCTGAATTCAGCAAGTACATTGGATGAAGCTCATGTGCAAGTTTATCCAGTCCACTGAGAGCTCCACCAGCAATTGTCTTGTCCAAGCTGCTGGAAAATACCAGAGCTGCTGCACATCTTTCCATTATACTCTGCCCTTCTTGGGAAAACTCAGTTTTCCTCATAATCCCCTCCCAGCCACAGTAATCCTCAGTGTTCAGATACACTGACCTGCTCTGTTTTCTGGAGCGCCTCTGTTTTCTGTGGCTTTCTGCTGGAAATCAGATCATGAGCCCTGAACAAAGAAAGGCTTGGGAGACACTACACCCTCTACTTGTGCAGTTTTAAGAAACAAAGGCATACGTGAAATGCATGAAGCAGAATTATTCCTTTACTGGTGTTTTAGGTAGTGTGCTGTAGTCTTCTATACAGGACAAAAAGAATGCAGTCACCTCCTAATGGAAATTTCTACTCCTTGACAACTTCTTAATCTGCAGAAATGGAAGAGACAACCCCATACAGGGCAGGGGGCAGAGAAAGGGGGGAAAAAAGACTAAATTAATAATAGGGCCAATAATAGGGCCAGTGACTCTCAAAGGGATATCAGACATATCCTGCTGAAGGCAAAGAAAGCTTCACTGAGGTTTTCCAAATAATTGACAAGAACATTTTAATTTCCTCATCACCTAACTTCTCAGACTGGATGGAAAAGATAGCAGGGTTTATACTCAGTCTTTTTCAGCTATGGCCCAAGAACAGGTTGGTAGATAAAATCAGACAAAACCAGTACTACTTTCTGTATCTGGATTTCACAAAATGCAACCTGGCTTCAAAATATGTGGAAAGACTTGATATTTCAATAAACTACGAGGTCTATTTGGCTGCCAACTCACTTCCAACCAAACCGCTACCATGCAACATTCACAATCCCATCCCCAGCTTACAAACTTCCTGTGCACTTCTTTGTACTTTCAGCTATCACTGATCATTGCGTCCCTCCCTAAAATTAACCTGTTTATGGACAAGACCAGGACTAATTTCATTATCACTTTGGCAGCAGTTTCAGTCATTATTTTATGTATCTTCAACAATCTGGTAGTGAGCCAATTCTGAAACTAAGTAAATTGACAACAGACAATATGGGAAATATTTTTTAAATGTTATAAACATAAGTTTTGGAAGAGTTGATGATCTAAGAACACATATAATATTGTCATTAATTTTCTCATGATGGAAGACAAAAACCACACTTTTGCAGTGGAAGAACATTTTTAAGTTATATAACCAAAGGCTGAAGGATCAAGCACCAAATGTTCTTGTAAGAAAAATTCACCAAGTATTTTACTTGCAGGCTCTGGGGTTGACCCAGCTGTCAGGAGAGGGCAGTATATTCTGAGTTTTTACTCAGCATTATTCATCTCCCCTTTACACAGATCTCACACAAAGCCAAATGTGTGTGATGGAAATACAGAACAAACAGTTTACAAATGTAAAAAATACATGGACAAATGTTGGAAAGGTCTGGAGGAGTCGTGGACTCTCTACTTCTCAGGACCTGGTACAATCACAAATTCAATCCCTTTCCTTGCACCAGCCACCCTTTATTTCCATTGGGCAGTTGATCTTGTCTTGCATATACAATTTTGTTAAATGTGGCCTCTGTTCTAAGTATCACACTATTTACAGCTCCTTATAGTTTGATTGAACAAACCCTGTTCCACTGATTAGAAGTTGTCTGTGTTACATAGGTTCATCCTAGATCTGTTTCATCAAGTCCAGGCTATACCAGCTTCTCTCACTCTGTTTCAATTCACAGTGCTTGATACTGCCTCATCAGCCTCTTAAAGGTTCTCCTCCTTCTAATCAAACCCCTAGAGGCACTTCAGCAGCTAACCTGGGTGATTACAGGCATTGCTGTTGTAATTTTCTAAATTGTAAATGCTTTTTCTTAGTCATCAGTTTCAATTGTGTAAAGTTGCCCAACTGTAATGGAAGTTGCATGCAGAAACATTGTTGAAAATTTAATTTGCATGCAAATCTGCCCACTTGCCATCCTTTATTGTGAAGTGTTAATGTAGTCACAGAGTGCTGCATTCATGGATTACCAGGATTTTCAACCAGGCTCTTTGACTACACCACTTGAATGTACCACCCTGCCTTGCCCCACAAACATTTCCATTTAGGTTCACCACCCACAGGCTCTGCTTGCACAGGTGTATTTTCAGAAGTACACTGTTGACTATATGCTCCTACATTTAGTCCTGCTCACAGTAGCTACAAAATTACTTTCAACCATTGCAGTTCTGCCAAAACTAAAATACATATTTTAAATATTAAGATTTTTGCTCCATTGGCATCCTTCCCTTTATTTCTCTCAGCCAAAAACAAACATAAAGAAACCAACCCCACAATCTCTGGCATTTCCCAGGGAGATTCATCCTGAACCTTGATACCTGTCTGTTGTCAGAGGTCTTTCCTCTGCCTCCCCTTGCCCCTGCTTTATTCACTCAGACATTGGAAGAAAGGCAGCTGCACTTGCTGCACCCTTATTACTGCAGGCTCCATCAGCAGGTGCCTGTCATTATCACCTACCAGCTTTCCACTGTGATTTATTGTATTAAGCAGTTGTAGCTGTAGGTAATTAAGGAGTACCACTCTGATGCTCTGATGTGACTAATAATCACTATACAACTCCTGTTACACTAGGAAAAGAGTCTCCTCACTTCTTAAGATGTACTCAACACAAGCAGCTGACTTGCTGCTTCTTTTAATTCCATATTCTACACTTGCAACACTCTGGGTCCAAAGTCATTTTTAATGTAGCACCTGTAGACAGTGCAGCTACATTCTAAGAAAATAATACAAAATGCACACATACTTATTCACAAGTAAAAATAATTCTCAACTTCGTGACAACTTCATTTTTGTTTCTGAAAGTATTGGTCTGCCATTTTTTCTAATACCAATGCCCAGAAGTGCATTCTAAACTTTGTCATCTTTACACCATAGGAAATACAAACTCATCTCCTGTACATGGACATTCACTGCAGTAACTTCTTTCAAAACCTGACTGAAAAAAGCACAAATGGGAAGGAATCCCACATTTAGCATTTATCTCTGTGGGTTTTCAATCCAATGAGGGAATGCTCCAACCTACTCGAACTTCCCTCTGCAGAATCCTGTTTTCTTTATGGAGAAAGTATCCTCACCCCAGTGAACAGGAACTGCATGGGAAAATGAAAGATAATCCAGACACCCATTTCAGAAAAAACCCCCAGAATTTAGACCTAAGAGCTATTAACTTCAGGGAAAGGAAAACACTTGTTCAAATGAACCAATAACCATATTGTAAAAACATTTCATATCTGTTTTGAAAGCTGAAACAGAAGGGTCATTGCCAACAAAATCCATTCAATTTTACACTAGAAAAGTGTTTATATGTTTCATTAGCTATTGGTACAAAAAAAAAAAGCACTGCTATTAATTCAGTAACATATAAGTGAAAGACCTTTCCAGAAACCATTCATACATTCCAGATTTTCTTGGAATTACAAAGATGTAACAACATACTCAATTGTGTTTTGGGTTGTTGGGATTTTTTTTATGTTTACCAAGAAAATGTACAGGCTCATTCATTAAATCACAGGATACAAGACACTGGAAATGGAATAGGTCACCAAGGGTCAAGTATTATTTTTATACATAACTCAAGTGTTGTCCCTGGAGTAGGTCTGAATGATATGTGAAACAGTCCAGTAATGAGTGTTATCACTTAATTTGGCATTCTTATTTGAAATTCCCTTCAAAGCCTCTCTTCTGTGTGTTGAAATAGCCCAAAATGTCTTTGAAACATTCTATTACTACTATAATAAGCAATTTCATAACAGAAGAAAATTGTACTTTTCTTTCTGATAAGTTTGCACTAATTGAGATACTGAAAGAAATTTTGGAGCACCAGAAAAGAGAAAAATCAGTAAATATTTTAGCTTCCACAGAGAGATGCAAGGCAAGGCAGTTGAATTTTATAACCTGGACCTACACCTAACAGGATTTGCAAGTTTAAAGAAACATACTGCAATTCTGGCCTTTTGCAGTGCTCATTTAACTGAATACACACACTGAGAAAACTATTTAAAAGCAATTAAAGATTAAAATTTTCACTGGACTTCTGCTTCTTGTTATGTGGCAAAATTCCACTGCTAGGTCACTCCTATCAAAGAAGCCAAGAGAGTTCAGTTTACAAATCTTTGTGCATTAAGACACAAAGAAAAGAATATGAGCATGTAGATATAGTTTAACTCCTTTGAACACAGCAACAAGTATAGCTATAAGGCAGTAGGATTAAAGCAATTGATAAATTATTAGGAGAGAGACAAAAAACTGTCTTTCACAGCAGTTTCCCAGTGACCCTAATTTTCAGATTCTTTGCACTTCTGGTCACACAGTGTCCAGTCTGGCTCCAAGCCCATGGCTGCCCTAACTCAGCAAAGCAAATTTTACAGACTGGCTACCTGGAGCCATTCCTACTTCCCATCAGGTCAGCTGGTCATAGAAGATGTTAATTATTTACAGGTCAAACTTACCCAGCCAATCCCAGTTGAGGTACAGTTAAGTGCAGGTTATGCTGTACTCTGGGTGTGGTTTGAACCTGATTTTCATTAACACATGCTTTAAAAGATTGTTAAAAATTTTCTTCAGTGAATTGCAATTAAAGATTTGTCGTACTTAAACACTTTTGCATGTCACACTAATCCATGTACAAGCCCCTCACACAAAACAGAATACACATTAAGGTACAGTTCCAGCATACCTTACAATTTGGTGTTAGAAGGAACTCTACATAAAATAAAGACAGCTCCTCAGTCCTTTCCTCCACTAGAATAAAATCCCCATGCTGTCTTTCCAGAGCAGAGTTCTCAGGATCTATCTGCTGTTCTAACACAGCAGTAATTGCCAAGCACCTCCAATCTAGGGTTCAAGCAAAATGATTCTGAGCAGCTCCACATCCCTTCTCAGGATGTCAGCACTGGCCAGCCTCTTCCATTGCCTTCCTGTGCATTTTATCTGTGCCTTTATCTTTTCCTCCCTTTATTTTGCTTTATCTATTTTCGACAATAGTGACTAGCCCAGTATAACAGCATTATATAAGCTTTTTACAGTGCCATGTTTTGCTTTACAGAGTGAGCATAAATGAGGAAACACTAAGTTAAACCCTGACAGCCAATGCTGGATGTATCAGCTTGGCCTATAAATAAGCACTGATCACCTCCATTTTATTGAACTCATTTTCCAGGCAAGCAAAGACCACGAGATTCCTCTGCAAATTTTCCCTTTACACTCTCCAGCAGTGCTGCTGGTGTCAGCCCCGACAGATTTATGGCCTATTCATTCATGGGAACAAAAACCCTGCCAGGGCTGGTCATGGAACACGCAGTAGCAGTTAGTTCAGAAGATAACAGCTGCAATACCTCACTTCCTTATTCAGCACTCTATAGCACACACTACTTGGGAGATAATAAATGCTTCTTGTTTGTATTTCTTGAGTAATATCAGAGGAAAGGGTCCACATTACAACAGTATGAAGTGGCACTGCAACACAGGGGGATTAATCAGTGCTTTCAGTGTATTTATTCCTTCTCTGCCTTTATGGTTTTATAACTGACATAAAAAAAAGTTGCTCTGCACTGTTTTTATATAGTGTCCCTTCCAGAGGTAGTCAAATACTTAAATTTTTAATTAGGTCTCAATTTAAAAGGTTGCTTTGAATTATTTTGAATTCTGAGGTCTTACATGCAGGCATTCACTGTCAGAATTAACCAGATATTTTCCCTTACACCCAAATAAAAAAAAAACTGCTTTAACTAGAGATCAGTCAATCTGCCAGATGCCTTGCACTATTTTGAGAAAGCAAAGGTGTAATAGCTTTTCAGATAGTCTCTAGCTGCAGTAGGATGAGGTGTCAGAGAGAAGAGGTCAGCCTGAGATGAACACTGCTGGTTTTTGAGGGCTGCTCCCAGCCACCAGTGTTGGGAGAGGCGCTCTCAGGTGGGGGTAAAAGCTGAATGTTTAAGCCATGCACTGATGCCTCCTTGCAGGCAATCAAACCCTTCAAACCCTTCATCCTTTTCTCAAAAGTGTCTGCTGCAACTCCACCTCCCCTTCCTCTGCAGCACCTCTCAGTCCCACTGCAAAAAGCACGATGGAATTACACCAGCTCTAATCAAAGCAGCATGGGCCGAGATCAAGACCCACTTATGTGCAACTAATGTATATTTTCATGGTCCCTTTGAAGGGAATACCTCAGTGACATGAAAACCAAAGTGAAATTTTATCAATTTGTGATTTTCATCTTTTTACCACTCTCTATTGCAAAATAATACCCAAAGAAAGCCCTAAAATGAGCTCTTAATTACATTAAAATCAGGTTTTACTGAGTATTTTTTAGCCTAGAGCATAATAGTCAGCTCTTACAGCTGGCTCAGGAGATCAGAACTTCTAATCTCAGAGAGAATTTTCAACTTTAGTCTTCTTTCAGTACCACAGTACCCAAAACTTAAGTTTATGGGGGTGGGTTTTTTCTTCACCTGAAAAAAATGAATAGCAATTTCTAATATAATGACACAGACCAAAAGCATTTACCATCTGAATATCCTACAAGCTTTTAGTGGAGTCATGATCCACTGTCCCAGTTTTTAGTTGGATCAAATGCACCTACAAACCCATGGCAAAGAGAGGAGCAGATTTACTGTGAGTGTGGGAAAGAGGAATGATCAAAAAGCACACTATAAAATAAACCATTCGTTGGCCTAATGAGAAAATTCACCTCTCCACCAAATCTCCTTTGCCTCAGCAGAGCAGGATAAACAATGATTCCCTAGGTGAGACCAAAGGCCTGGAACCTGCAGCACCTGAGACTCCAACTGCAGACACAAATGCTCAGGAGCACAAAGATGCTTCAACCACAGCAGCAACACAAAGAACATCTCTGTGCAACCTCCTCCAAGGCAGGCACGTGCCCCAGTGGGCTCAGCCCTGGAGATGCAGGTCTGAATCTCCTGTTTCAGCCTCTCAGTCCATGGAATGCACAGAAAATATGGCATCTCCTCCAGTAACTACAGTCCTCGCTAATCAATCACATTTTATGGTCTGGCCTCTGGCTCAGCTCGTAACACTGGAGAGAAGCAAGAGCAGCAGTATAAAATTTTGCCAATTTAATACTCCTTCCTAATCTTAAGTGGCACAGGGGGAAGGGTAAAAAAGGAAAAGAACTCAACAATAACCCCAAACTCTACCTGTACTGAGGGGTTTAAAGCCTCTGTGCTGTTCCCATTGGTTGGGGAAAAAAGAGAGAGAGAAAATTGTTTCTGCATTGAAAGTGGGGAAATGTAAGAAACCGACCACTCACATGATTCATCCTTGCATTGTCCTAACATGGCAATATAAATCTAAATATACATACATCTTTAATTGTACAATATTTACAAAGAAGCTTTTATGAAGCAGGATTACTTTACCTGTTGAAAATTAGCCACCCCCTGCTGTAAAAACTGGATTTTTTCCCCCTATTCAACATAGAAATATATCCATTCTTATAATTGTTCTTTTCTTTCCAATCACCTAATATAACAAATCCGAGAAGATATTACAGTGCATCTGCAAAGCAGTCTCTTTATAAGTTGAGGCTTCAATGCTTTAATGGGGAAATTGCCTGATTTAAGTAAATCATGTCACCTCCACCCAAGTAATCAGATTTGTTGCAGACTTCTGCTGACCTCATCTCTCCAGCAAAAACAAAAACACATTTACATTTTCAGCTTGAGATAGTTGGTTCAAATGATTTACAAATAGGTTGTAATGAAAACTAATTTTAGCCTACTCCAAAGATACTATTTAAGTTCTCTGTTGATAGTGTTTACAGATATTCAATTATTGGTTACTGTCACTTAAACAGCATGTTTCTGCATAAAACAAGCAAGTTACTTGCAAGATCATTTCTTTATAGGTTACAATATTTTGAAAATGTTTGTTGCAGGGGAAGTAATTGAACATCTAAAAAGCTGAACAAAAGCGAAATGTATGTATTTTCCACACTAAGAGGTTCCAAGGGGGTTTTGTATATATTGTTTTCCCCTCTGTTTCATGCAGGAAATCCTTTTAGAAGCAAATTCCTACCTCATGATCTGCATCATACCTTTTCCATGTGAAGTGTTCCAAAAAAAGCTAGTTAACTAGTCTTGTGAAATTTCAGGCAAGTTTTAAACAACAAAAAAGAAAACCAATTATTTTTACCCTGCTTATTTTTCCCATATAGTGGCAAAAGCCAAACTGCTGCCATCATAAGGGCTGAGGTCAGAATTTCCAAGAGCACAGCACACCGAAGCACAGTGCCCTCCAGGCTGCCAGCCTCACAGGCTGCCTTTTCAGCTAAAATGAATTTATTCATCACCATTTTCACTTGGTCATGGATTTTCCAGCATGCAGACACAACTTCTAACCTATAGCTAACCTATATTCTTCCATCTCAAATTCTGATGCAAAGAAAGAAATAGGGCAGGGAGTTGGGTGTGGAGGGAGAAACCCATGGAGGTTGCAAGAAATTACAACTTTCTTGTATGGCTGTAACTTGTGTGCAATTCTAGAGACATGAGACCACAGGAGCCATCCAACAATCTAACCTAAGGGGATACAACAGGGATTAAAAAGCTTCATTCAGTTACCTCCATTAGAAGAGTACACCCCCAGTACTGTGAAGAGCTACAGAGACTTATTGAAACTGGTGTAGGTCTGGAGAATTTTACAGCTCTTTACAGATCCAAATAATTTCAATTAAAAAAAAGTCTTAAAATAATTTCCTTGTAATAAACAGAAAAGAGTTTGAAGTACTGATAAGCTGAAATGGTTTGCCTTGGATTTATACTCCCCACATTTAATTTCAAATTTGATGTACAAAGGTGAGATTTGAGGAAATCAGGCACAGGCCAAATGAGACTCAGAGATCCAGTGGCTTTTTCCATCATAATAGGAAAAATATGTTTGGATCATAATCCAATTTTTTCTTCCCTTTGAAACCTATTTTCTAGGTTTCAAAACAAACACCTATTTGTTTTTTGTTATTTCACAGAGACATTGGCATACTCAATTTTTTTTATAAGACAGAAAAACCTAAATCTGTGCTATAAGAAACTCATAAGGCAAAATTTACACATTGCAGCCTGTAAATTTAAAGTGAAAGGATGATATATAACCTCCCATTTACTCATATTGACGTTTAAAATGACCTAAATAAGTAGCATAGGGTCCTTCAGAAAGGCTTCCTTTATTTAATTCCTTCTTCAGCTAAAAGGATGAAGTCTCATGCGTAGTTCTAGGGGATACTATTTCTTCTCACTAAGAATATTCATTAGAAGAAAAAAGGAAACTAAAAAAGAGCAACTAAGCAAAACTCAACATTTTGCTTTAGCTTCATATCTTTTGTGCAGGGCTCTCTCCATTACAATTCCCTTTCAAGCATTTACAAAAAGATTGGCTTGTCCTGAGTTGTTACAGAAAAATCAAAAGGGGGAGCATGAAAAAGCTTCCACAGGCAGTAAACATCAAGGTGATAATAGAAGCAATATAAAGGTGATAATTGACCTCAGTGGTCAATTTAGCCTAATATTCTTTCCCTGGTACTTGCCTTTACAAATCATTTCATGTTTATAAAAGTTCTCAATATGTCATAATGTAATTCAATAGAAAAAACCTTTTCCTAAGTATTTCATTATCTTCCAATGAGGAATGAAATCAAAATATTTCTTGGAAATTTACAGTAACAGCTCTAGATCTTCTTGTTACCCACTTGGATGTCTAAATATCTACTAAAACCATAGTCCCACATGAATTCTGGCATGGGTTCCTGTCATTCTAACCAGCAGAACAGTTTTCATCCCATATTCCTCTCTTGGTTTATGCTCTTTCCCAAATGCATTGCCTATCCTTTGTTGCAGAACTCACACAACCAGTGCCTCATTGCACCAGGAATGAGCTAAGTGCCTTTTCAATGTTGTTTTACTGCGTTTTTTTTCCCAAATTCATACAACTTTGTATGAAATCCCCTTTCCCAGGGCTTTGATCCCCTAAAAATATAGGTACCACATGGTTTTTAAAGAAGCTTTCCAAGCCTTCAATACAATCTATCACTTCTAAAATACACTGTCCAACTGACTAAATTTGCCTGCTATACTTCTCTTATCCTTAAATATCCTCTCTCCAATGGATGACAAATTTTGTCACATTTTCATAGTACCATAAAGCCCTGTCCTTCAAAAGACAACATTTTAGTTACTTCACCTTTAGCAAACAGCCTGGATTAGCAGCTTCATAAAATAAACCAAGTAACTCAGCATGTCTGTGCAGAAAGGCTGTTTTAATATTGTCCAGTAAAAATCAGCTTCAAAAGTCAAGCACAGGATTGAAGAATGTTAATAATAATTGAAAACTTGGGTTGGAAGGGGTTTAGAAGATCATCACACTCCACCCTCTGCCATGAGGAAGATTTGGGTTTAAATTTTGCACTGTCAAAAGGAAACAGATATATTGTTTTTGATATTATAGCTGTGCCTTCTGACTAGAAGGCTCTCAATGTTAATACTATTATTTCAGTTATGTGAAGTCATCTGAAGTTCTTTTGCCATCTCCTTCAGCAGTTTTTCCCGCCTCCCTCCTTCCCCTGTCCTTTGTGGAGTTGTCTATAGCTGCCCCTTCACAACACATTCTTGTCAAGATGAAGGTGGAACTCTCCTGCTCACCCAGGACCTTGTTACTGACAATTACAATTACTGTGGTATCAGGGGCACTGAAGGAAAAACCATGCTGCAGTCCCACCATGGGTTGTTGCCTCTTCAATTGCTTATACTGTTGTTCTTGAGATCTTGTTAAAATTATACTTAATGACTGCTGTTTAGACTCGTTTATCATGAAACCTTAGACACAGGTTATTCACCCATTTAGCTTGCCAACTCCCTTCTGCTATCCTTCTTCTCCATTAACTGCCTGTTAACAGGAGTTTTGCCTGCACAAATAATTTATTTCTTACACTGGCATATCCTTATTACTGAAATACATATGTAGATCACATCTATATCACACTTTTTTTTGCTAATTTATTCCAGAAGAGTACAGTTTGTGTTTTCCCTGTTGTTTTTCTTCTCAGTGTTTTCAGGATATTGGCTGATCAATTGTGTTCTGATCAATACAGAGATTAAATGGAAACACACATTTCACCAATATATGTTTATTTGTGCTGAATAGGACAGCTATTCCCTTTGAAATATTTTCAGTTTTGCTGCTTGGAGTTAAGGGGACTGTGCACAGCTTATTTTATATTCATTTTTCTAACTATTATGCACATAATTTAAAGAGAGCTGTGACTATTACCTACAAGTTGGCCTATCCATAGTCACTCTGCTCCCCAAGAAGTGATTTCTCACACTCAAGCTGCTTTTACTGAGTGAAGCAGAGGGGAGTGCAGAATTCAGGGATAACATTTCCATGTACATACAATTTCATTGATGCTCACTGTGCCCATGGCCAGGTGAAAGGTCTCTGGAGAATGGAGGTTTCACAATGCCACACCTCAGAGAAACAATCCACTAAATGAAGAATACTCTCCCTTGGTATCTTCCAAATTTTGTTTACTATTCCTTCCCTTTAGCTTTTGTACATGCAAAACTGAAACAAAATCAAAGTCTCCCCAAACACACTGGCCTGTTCCCTTGTAATATTTTATCTGATTCACTAAATCCCCAGAAGCTTTTTGCAACTACAAGCACATGTGATTGTCTAGTTTATTGATAAATTATGTCACATTTTCTTCACATTGTATATCAAAGATACTGAACACTCCTCAGCTGTAGCCAGGAACAAATTTCTGGGCATAACAACTTCCTCTTCTCACCCATCCGTGCACTAGACCACCACACACTGAACTGCTGCTTTGAACAGATGGCACCATCTTCACTCAAGGAGCTTTGCCATTGTCAGGCTGTGTGCTGGTATCATGGCAGCCTTTCTTACAGCAGGCACTCACTGCAGAACTTAAATTCACTGATTGGAATATTATCAAAAAAGGACTGCATGCATGCAGGCAAAGAAGGTGTGTGCAGCCTCTCTCTTTAGACATAGATATAGACACAGAGGCTAGGATTTTCTGGCTGTGAGCGGACAATAGTCCAGGGCTCACCCTCCCAGGCTGTGGGCAGAGACCCTGCCTGGTGAACTCTGGCAGTGATACAGTCATTCTGCTTTTACTACTCCCATCTCCACGTAAACCACCTCTGAGAACCTAACACACCGTGAATGCTGTTTCTCAACAAAACTGTGTCACAACACAGAGGGAAGCTGCCTACAATCCTTCTCCTGTCCCTGGTGCTGCCACAGTGAATTCCCCAGGAGCTGCAGCCTGCAGATGATTTGTCTGCAGTGGCACCAAAAGCTCGTGGGACAGGCAGGGCAAGGGACAGACTTGGACTCCTCGCACACCAGGATGAGGAAAATCGATTTCAATGCCCACAGGAAGAAATTACTGCTAAAGAAGGTCACCCACCACTAAAAGTTGTTCCATTGTTATGAAGTCTTGGAAGGAATCCTACAAAAATTAGGTAAGTGTGGAGTCTGAGCTGGTAATCTATAAATAACCTGGGGTAATGTAAAAGGTAAAGAAAGAAGCTAAACTTTAAACCAGGTAAGATTTGCTTATGCATATTTGTTCTGATAAAGAGTTTAGGTAAGATACTGTTCGATACTGAAGGACAGTAACTTGTACACTGCAGAAACAGCAAAATTGATACAATGCAAAGATGATTCCTGTCAAGTTGGGATTGCTGCCAGTCGAGTGTGGAGCAACTCACTGAGGAAAATGGTCCAATAATCATTTATTAGAAACAAGAACGCCTTTTTCCAGAAATCAGCACGTTCATTCAAAGGCAGCCCAATTTCTTACATAATTTTTAGGGGGCCAAGACTGAACCTCAGCTGAAGAAAGACACAGTCTGTCCCAGACCACCATGTGTCAATGGCCTTGCAAGCAGAGGAGAAACTGGCAGAGAAGCCACAACTCAAGAACAGCCAAACCTTGGTGCTTTTGTTCATGCTGTATTTAATAGGTACACATCCAGATGGGCTAAGGAAAGTGCACTGCAGGTGGGACATTGTCCCTGCTCTCAAAGAGAAACTAAATATTCAAAACAAAGACCAACAGAACAGTGCTAGGAGCCATCTGACTACCCTTAGCAGGGATTTAAAGAAAGAAATGCCCTGCAAAACTCAGGGTCAAATGGGAAAAGCAAAACAAGCAAAGCAAGATTGTAATTCTATGGTAAAGTGTTAGCCCAATCATATAAATGAAGCACCCAGTATTGACAAATATTATAAATCTATTATTAATTTCACAGTATTTCATGCCTTTTTTTTTCCTCCTCATGAAAAGCCCCACTTTCTGGACAATACAATCCTATGGAGAAAAACATAGCAAAAATATAACTTGCATATTTTCATAGTCTCAATTTAAAATCAGCTGCAGAGAAATCAAGGTTCCAAATGCACCTCTGCGTATACCAAAGCAGAAAAAAAATTAGTTTTGAGGCCTATTCATGGCATATGAATGCTTGGTGAAACTGAATATGCTAAATAAAGATTATGATTTTAAGTACAACAAAAATTTATAGTCTGTACAACAGGAAGAAAAAATAAGAGTATGAAAACAGAATGAAGAAAAAAACCTTTGATGCAAATGCTGAAAAGAAACAAATACCCAAGACACAACATCCACTAGAGCAAAAGCAGAACTGCTGAACTACTGGCATTATATCTGCAGGGTTTGCACAGATCCCAGCTCTTTAAAAGAGGTTTCTTGTTAGTATTTCCTCACTTTTCCTGACATCCCAGGCCACAGTACACAGACACTGAATCATGTCATGCTCAAAGGTGACGAGAGAGTGGAAGTAAAAGAACATCAGGTGCTCTCTCAATCCTTAGGAGCAGGGAACAAACTGACAGGGAATATTGGATAAGGTCTTAGAAGCAGCTGGAGAAACACAGGGAAGCCAGTTGGAGACAAGGCTTTATTAGGAGATTGAACAGTCTTATTAGTAGGCAAAACATGCCCTTGATCAAAACTTCTACTTGGTGTTTGGCTGTTTTGGTGTAATTATAGCAGCACTCTCTGCGTGATCAATGCTTTGTGAGCTGTAATGAAGGACCAGCTCTGCTGCACAAAACCTGCAGAGTGACAAGCTGACAGCGAGTGGAGCAGCCTCAGAGCTTGCGTGTCAAAGTTGGCAAGAATCACAGTTTAGGGACAAAATGGTGAGTGCAAACCAGCCCCACCCTCTCTCCCTTACAACACCTGAGAACATTTAATAATTTTTTAAAGACATGCCAAAACAAAGTCCCACTGTAAGAGGGGAATGCAACCCACAGATGTCAGCAGTACCTTAAACCACAAATGAGAAAGTAACCTATAAAATTAACCCAAGAGCCAAGAAACTCAACTTCAGAGCACCTTACCATTACACCTATGAGCCTTGAACTTAAAAGAACTGCAGAAAAGTATTTTTGTCCAGATTTCCAGAAGTCTCAGTATGACTTTTAGGATGGCATCAACATCAACGAGCATCTGATGTTTTCACATACATCTCTATCTGTATCCTCATGCAAACACAAACACAGCTTTTGCTTCCATACATGAGCATGGTAAACATGAGGTATGAGATGGCAAACAATGAAATTCTCTCCACTTTCAACATAAGTGATACTTGAACAGGTCTGAAAACGAATGAGGCTATCCTAAAGGTAAGACAAAGCACAATATCAAAATAAACTATTTGATAGACACCATTAAAATAATATATTTATTTGAACTACCTCTGTCATATTCTCCTCTAAAAGATATTTCAGTTTACTAGGTAAGAGTATTTCTAATTACATTCCTCTGGTTATTGTGTTATACAAAATATAAAACCAAGTTGAGTCAGGACTGTGACAAAATGGGCAGCACAATAGCCTGTGGATTCCACGTTATTCTCCTTTCCTATTAAATATTTTAGTCACTGGCCATGTATAGTTTGCCTTCTCTTGGGAAATTAACTGTTTTTTCCATAGCTGCTACCACCAAATGGGGTGCACAAGACACATCAGAGAAGAATTTATGCAACCAACATCCCTCTGCAGCTCTACAGTTTTTTTTGCACTATACATCACATTAAACCAGTGTCCCTGTAGTTCAGTGACAGCACAAAACACAATCCCTAAAACTAATACAAGTTTTTGCCAATGAGTGCTCATACCCAGTTATGATTTTTGTATTCCACTCCAGAAACAAGCCTAAGAATTTGCCTTGCTTCTGCATTATGTTTTTGAAACAGTACACTAACATTATCTCTTTCTGATGTTAAGAGGGGGGGAAAAAAAAGTTCAAGAGCTTTCTCAAAGCAATGTGACATGTTTGATTATTCAGACTTCTTTTTTTTAGGTCAACTGAACTGAACCAAAGATTGAAGCCAATACAGAAATATCTACTCAAAGACACACTAACAAAGCTATTCATCTGTTTTAAAGGTGTATGGTTTTTGTTATTGAGGCATATGATTTTTAGCCCACTCAAAACAAGAACTCATGTCTCTTTCAACTTTTCCTATTTTAAATGTTAAATAATATATACATGAGATATTTATTTTGGCGGAACACCAAGTTGATATCTCCAGAAGTTGCAAAATGGTGCATTTTTTGGATTTTCATCAAATACAAATTGAACTGCTTTTTAAATTATGTTGCTACATTACTATATTAGCCATGTATATATTAAAATTTCAAATGAAAGACTCAGAATAAAAAGTAATTTACAGATTTCTTGTTTGAAGAAAACCCAGGAGTTGTTCTGAATGTCTTTGAGACACTAACAGGTTAAAACCAATCATCTATACTATCCTCTCACAGGTTAATTCATGCATAGAGGACAGAATAATCTACTCATTTGCTCTCATGCAGCAAATTAATAGACCAAGCAGCAAGAGGCATTTGCATCTTTCCAGAACTAGCAGGCTATTTGGCCAAAAGTATATATTCCTCTTGAGAAATCACCCAGATCAAAAGCACCTGATGAGAAATCCTATGTGGCCTTACACTATTCCCTGGTATTTTCTGCTGTCTCCCTGCTTCCAGGTCAGCAAGTCCATAACAGAACACCTCTTTTCTGCTTTTGTCTCCAGTTAAGCTCCTGTAACCTCAGAGCCCTCCCCAGGAGCAAGGGAAGCTCAAGATGCGCAAATCACTGGCTTTGAACTCCCTGACCATTTCCCATTCCTCCTCCACAAGGTGACCACCCAACCCCAGAGAATTCCCTGAGCCCAGGGCAGAGAAGGGTTTTAAACATTTTAAACCACCTAAAGCAATCTTACCAACATCAATCCATCTTTGTGCTACAAAGAACACGGAACTGGGTATTGAAGGCTCTGTCCATGCCCAGGCAGGACACAGGGCTTCACAATCCTTACAAAGCATTGCAAGCATCCTCCCAGGGCTCAGTCCTCCCAGCTGAACCCCCCATACATGCAGGATAATCACAGAATTCCTTGCTGCTCCAGTAATAGCCCATCCACGTGTTGTATTCCAACTGGAATTTTGTAGCTTCTCACAAACAAGGCCATGCCCAGCTCCTGTTTTCTCACTCTGGCACAATGTCATTATTTTACCACTCTCCTTCATGTCAGAACTGATTTTTACACACATCACTGATCCAAGGTATCTCAGGAGTAACCTCTAATCAGCCCACTCCAAAGAACACAGGGCTCAAGAGGTAACATTTTCCTACCTACTTGATCATTTTCCCCTGTGCTTCATGTTTCCCCATCAATACCTTACCAGATGCACAAGGCTACAAAGCCATCAAAACAAAATTACATTCAGAAGCCACGAAACTAAGTTCAGAACAAATTATTGAATATTTGTCCTTATGTACAGACATTCAATCCTAGCTTTCAATCCAAGCACTAAAAACCTTGCTGAACTCTGTGTGTTTACCTCAAATGGAGAGGTAATCTCATCCTGGTGTCACCCATTATTATTTAGGACACTAAACACAGCATTTGCAGGGGAAATTTTAAAAGTTGCTTTTCAAATTTGGGAGTGATTATGTATTACTAAATGCACGTCTTGTCTGGCAGTCATCCTAAGGCTAGAGATGTTTGATGATTTTACTCTCAAATTGCATCCTCAACTTTCACATCCTTTTTGTTCGTGGTTCTTGGACATTGGTGAGCTGCACTGATGCAGTTTCCACCCTCTGCTCACCCCTCAGTGAAGCTGTGGCTGCCCCATCCCTGGAAGAGTCCAAGGCCAGGCTGGACAGGGCTCTGATAAGCCTGGTCTAGGGGAGAGGTCTCCCTGTTTGTTGCAGGGGGCTGGGACTAGGTGATCTCCAAGGACCCTTTCAACCTTTAACACTGATTCTATAATTCTGCCTTTTTCCCCCCCGTTAATGCTTATTTCAGTGCCATTCCCACTTCCATATCAGCTGACACAGTGTGACCCCTTGCAGTCTGCAAGTAACCAAGAGCAGCTCGCTGCTGTATCACTGCAAGCAAATAAACCACCCACCTAAAGCTCTTGTCTTTTAAAGCCCCTTTAATGCACTCAAGCACAATTCAAGTAATTTGAGATCCATAAAAGCCTCTGGAGACTGATGACATTCCTCAGGAAGATCTGGCTGACAGAGGCAGAGCCAAAGTCTATACTTACCTCTGGTAGAAATAAACAGTTTATATTTGCTTCTGTGGGCACTGAAGCTTTTCAGTCTAACTCTGACAAACACAAACCCAAAGCCATTATCTGAAATACATCAGTGCTGCTATCATCTATGAAAAGCAGTGTTTAAATACTATTTTTAATACAAAATGTAAAGCATCAGTGCTTTCTCCCAACCTTGGGATATCACCACGGTTACTTCCTTGTAACCAAAGTCTTGCAATGCAATAATTTAGTGAAGTTTTTCTGGGTTTTTTTTGTTTTTATTTTTTTATGTTTAGTATCATGACAGTTAAAAATATCAGTGATATCTTTATCAGAATAGTAGTATAAACTTCCAATTAAAAAAGTGATGGCATTTGAAAAGCCATCTACAAAGCAATCATTTGAACAGCCTAGCTTTTAATTCACCTATATGCTGAAATAGGAAACAGAAGATGGAAAAGCTGTAAGTGGGGAGATGGAGAGATGATGCATTTGCTGAAGTACAAACTAAGCACATCTCAAAGTGAATGCAGAGACCCAGCTCTAGAGAAATTTCAGCTAAGGTCTGGCCAGGTACACTCTAGGGAACACAGCCCACCATGTAGGAAGTTACTACCCAGAACCAAAAAGTTATACTACACCCGTACTTTTTATCTACTTAAGCCTTACTGTGCTGTCAGACTGCTCAGTTTTTAAGCAGAGATTAATCATAGCTTAGATATATTTGGTTCTGCTGGGTCAGTCCAGCTCTATACTCAGAACTGTGCTTAATGCTAGTGATATTCAAAAGAAAGCTTTGTCTTTAATCTTAATTATCAGAGGTTGTGTGTTAATGTCCCTGTGCTGCCTCAAACCAGCAGCACAGCCAGGGAAAGCAGCAGAAGTCCTGGTTTGTAACTGCAGAGGGTTGCCAAGCAGGGCCTACAGGACAGCTCAGAGTACAGTGGGTATGTACTTTTGGACACTGGAAAATTAAATCCCTATGCAAACACTGTGAAACCTATCCCCAGAACAATATCCAACCATGCCTGTTCAAAACAGGCCACATGTTCCCCTTCTCTTTTCAATGTTAAAACAATGCTGATTTTTTTTCCCCCCAATGTATTCATGTGAACAAGATATTTCATCTCACAGATTTTACTTCAGTTCAGTCTATGCACATTTTAAATAAATTAAGATGAAATAAATCCATTTTATTGTATTACTTTGTGCCACCTCCATGAAATAACGCTCATCTTCGTATTTTGTAAGGGACGTTGTTGACATGCATGAAAATGGTGCATGAAGTATAATCTTTGAGGATTGCACTGCTAGAAAAATAAATCTAAGCCTATGTTTCAAGCTCAGAATGGCACTGCTTTTGATTGAAATGCCTCTGAAACATTCACTCCAATGCAGCTCTGCTGTAAAATTCATACAATTGATTACTAGGGTAGCTGTAACAAAACTAGTGACTAGTAGCTTTGTTTTCTAAACATCTGTTCATCTCTTGCAAGCATAAAACATCCCCATGAAATAAATCACATTCAATCCTTCAGTTTCTGAATGGAGAACTGCAAACTCACAGCAGAAAAAATCAGGGTACAAAGAAGGCCTGCTCACACAGGCCATGAACAAAACCAAATTGGGTTTAATGTTCATTAAAAGTGAGAAACTTCTTCTAGAGGAATTTAATGCATCACATGTCTCAGTCAAATAAGTTTGAGTTATGTCATGCTTGACAGAACAGTGATATTTCTTTTCTTACTTCTTACCTGCATTCCTAGATCCAGGGAAACAGCCAGGTTGATAGAACCTAAATAGGACAATGGAAAAAAGAGTGAGGTATCCCACAGGAATAAAACTGCTTCTTGCAATATCAAAGACAAAGTTTTAATGAAAAAGGTAAAAGTAATCACTCAAGAAAGAAAATCAGCTTTCGAGTCTTTTTATCTAAACCCAAAGTTAACCAATATCTTCTTTATTTATCGTTTTAAGATCAAAGCAACAAAGCTTGGCACAAATCCTCAACATTTGTGGCAGAACGAGTAAGAAATATGTGTTCTGATGAATAAATTAAATCATATTTTGGAGTAAGAATTCATAATAGTTCTCAGCTTCAACCCTAGCAGCACATTGGTAACTCCAGAAATCATCAGAGCACAGAGAGGTAATAATAACACTTAGTGAAAAGGACAAGAGTATATTTAACTGTCAGCTTCCCAATAGCTGAACCAAGAAACTCCCTTGGCATTTTCTAGCACTAGTTCCATTTCCACTTTGAGTTCTTCTTATCTCTAACAAAGAAAAATAGCTTTATGAATCAAGAATCAGCAGCTTTCCCCACAGACAGCATTCTACAACTGCCCTTCAGAGCAACACCAGGAGGAGCCACGTTTTCAGCTGTGATCAATGCCATTTATAGTTCCTTTTGTAATGACAGCACACACATTCAAGCAGGGGGACAAGCAGGCATGACCACCATATTAATCAAATTCCAGCTACAGAACAGTTATTTGTTACACCCCTTGTGATGAGCAGGCACAGAGAAAACCTTGCACTAAAAAGGAAAAGTTACATTTAACCCAACATCTGTTCTATTCTGTCATTAGAACAAAACAGGAACACAATCAGAGCATCCAAATCAAACTCTTCGTCATAATTTACAGGCTTAAAATAGGACAATAAGAACCACAAGTTTTGTAGAGTGCTCTCATTCAAGATGAGGCAAAGACAATGAATATAACACAATTCTGATGAGAGCAACAAGCCATCAAAAACCTAAACAAAAAGCTCCTTAATCCTTCTTTCCAACCACGCAACTTATAGGAGATAGAGTTTATAAATCCAAACTTCTTACATTAGTCTCAATTTTAGTTCACTTTTTATGTTAAAAATACAGTTAATCTTCATTTCTGATCAGTTCTGCATGAGGTCACACAATGAGTGCAGTTCTTAGAAATGAAAAAAAAATGTGAATGCTCAAAAAATGCTCAAAAAACCCTGGGCATGAGGGTTTTTTTCAAATTCATTCCATTATTCAACATCAAGGCTTCTGATGAATATATTAAAAATGCAAGAAAAATATTCCTGTCTGGCTGCCACTCAGAGTAAAATGAGTCACCCAAATCTCCCATCACACTTCACTCCAGGTCTATCTTATTCTGGACTTTAGGAAGAAGGTGACACTTGTGTACACCCAGTGTTATGAACAATGTGTTCAGAATGCACCGGATCACAAGGGCAGTGGCAGCCACCAAGAGCACATTGCTCCCTTTTATGAGGATTCTACCACTTCCATCACAGCAGCCCGTGGTGCTTTTCTCTGCCCAATATGCACAAAAGTCAGGTAAATTTAGTCAATGCTTCTCAGGTTTCCAAAGAACACGTGGCTGATTAAGTGAGAGGTTCAAGCAAGCGGCACTCAATTACTCAGAGAACCCCAAAGGCCACCCCACCTTTAAATATCTGGTTCTTTGTCAAGAACTTGCGTTTCCTCAGCAGCTCAAGGATTCTAAACGATTCTGACATTTTTACCACTCATGAAAAAAAGGGGGTGAACATCTTCATCTCATCACAGAACAGCTCTCCTCTGCTTTTACTGAATGGGGTCCAAAATTTGATGAAAGGGTATCCTTTGCCATACAAGCATTTCCATGCAGTTGGTCCAAGAATTACACATGGACAGCAAGAAAGATTTATTTAAAAATAAACATTTTATGTCTTTCGTCTACACTCACAGGTCTATAGAATTGGCATGTATTACAGCTGAACCATCTCTGGAATTTGAGTAAATTGCAGTCTACTCAGTGCCATACAGAAAAAAAAAAAAAGAAAGCTACTCTATGAATATTAAAATAGGAGGGGAAAAACATTAGATAACAATTCACAGGAAAATGAGTCTGTCTAAAGTTAGCATAATCAAAGTACTTAAGGCATTTCTTCCTCTAATTTCCTCAAGCTAACACTCAGAGGCTGAAAGCAGTTTGAACC
The DNA here is from genome assembly GCF_012460135.2 of Molothrus ater. Lineage (NCBI taxonomy): Eukaryota > Metazoa > Chordata > Aves > Passeriformes > Icteridae > Molothrus > Molothrus ater. The sequence goes on along the minus strand of NC_050489.2, from coordinate 5,599,386 downwards.
CAAAAACCTCTTTCTTTCTCTCTCTTAAGGACCCAGTACTCGAGCTGCACTTCCTCAGAGCTAGGAAATACAACTGCCTGTACACCTTACACAGTTTTGGTGCCATGGGGGATCGAGGGCTCTAAGTCACTCCAAACACTGATTTCCACTCAGTTCTTCACTGCAGCCACTGTGGCCATCTCCTCCTGACAGCTTACACCTGCTAGTTTGGAGTTTTTTCTTTTCCAAATGCATTTAAATATTGATTTTGACACCAACTGTTCCAATTTAAATTGCAGTTCAAGTTGGCCCTATATTACATCCTGACCTAAGTCAGGAAGATGTCATGAACTTCAACAAGGCCCTAATTTCAGCCTTTTGCCCTCAAGATTTCATACAGAGAACTATCAGATAGCCACAACAGTAGAGAGGAAGGCTTTTCTTTTTAGTAGCACCTGGTTGGTCAACAACTTTGATAGTTAAATGTTGATAGTCCATGGCACATGTACCTATGTCAGTCTAAATTTTATACCTATCACAAGTCCCCTGAGCCCAGTTTTAAATGCCAGTAAAACTTCCTAAGTCAGTTGGACACTTTTCACAACTTTGACCATGAACACTTGGCTTATTGTCTATAATGTGCACTGGGAACAAAATGTGCATCATCTGCAGTGATTTTATTTACTCCTTTACATTTATATGGCAAATTTGAACTCTTATTATATTTTAGCCTTGCAAAGTATATTATCATATTTCATTATCTAACACATAGGCAAATGTGGTTTATGAACAATGCTCTATTATTTCAATGAATTCTGAATATCTAGCATAAAATTGTCAACATTATAAAATAATGTAAAAGTAACTGCAAATGTCTACTACAAAGGAATGGAGTTTAACACATTTTCCTTCTAAAGTTTGTCAATGAGAACTTAATATGTTTCAAGGCAAGTGTAGCTCCATAATGTCATTAGACTTTATTACCCAAATAGTCAAAAAAATGGAGGAGCAGCAATCCACTGATAGAGCTATGGTCCAATTAACTTTCATATTTGAATAATGGATTCCAATAATTCTGATTTCAAAAGCTATGGAATGACTGTATTTTAAATAACTTATTTCTCAGAAGTAAGCACTAAATGTTTGTGTTCTTTCAAGTTCTTTTCAGATTTTAAAAGTTACACACAAGAGAACAGCAAAAAATTCTATAGTTACATTGACCTAATATTAGAGCTTTGCAATTTATTTTCAAATCTTCAGCTGCAAGACAGAAATGCAGGTTATCACAATCTGCTATTATAATAATGATTCAAAAGGTTATGGAAAACAGATATAAAATAAAAAGTTACCAAGGAAAAAGACTTTCCTACGCAGGTTTAAACTGTAACATTGCAATGTAGTTTAGAGTTTACCATCCCTACCTTTGGGGGATCACCTCAAATCCATCAATCCTGGTCTCACATACAAAACTCTTGAACCTCCTAATCCCAGTAGTTGTGACTGTTGTCTCCCCTCAATATTTCTCATTTACTTCAGCAAGAGCCAGACTAGACCTTTTCATTTTGTGTCCCCCCACCAGCCAGAGTTCTCACCACTTACAGCACTAACAGCATTTTTCATAAAGTAAGTCCCTATTTGTAGAACTCAAAAGCAGTAATCAATTATTGGGATCCTCATATTTACAAAAAAGAACATGAATAAATGAGGAAATGAATCTGTAGGAAACAGATTGATATTCTATAGTCCTAAACACTCAAGAGTGCTCAGTCTCTATGATCTTGAGTGACATCTTGTATGTAGGCCACAGTTTCACAGTTAGAGTCACATGTAAAATAAGAAAAAGATAAGTACCATGTGAGCAGAACTAATGGGAGAAGGATACAATTATTGAAGTTAGATGGAGGAAAATACTCACAAGAAATATAGGTACCGAATGAATTGTGTAACAATACTTCAAATCTACATTCTAGCAAAAAAATTTAAAGTATTTATTCTAGGATAATTAATTTCTTGAGAGAGACTTTTATTAATAATGGATGTTCAGATGGAATCAGATACAGTAGGTGGAAATAACACAGAATCATGTCTTGTCAAATGTGTGATTAATTTTGCACTACAAGTATTGATTTGACAGAACACCTCTCTTTTTTTTTACCTGTTCATAGCCATTTAAGTGTAATGGACTTCTTTATTATCCAAATGTTATTCCTTTGTTTAAGCTTCTCATTTGAAAGCACTTTGATGCATTTATAACTAGTTACCAATTCTCTGGATCTTTATATGTGCATTATGTTCTAAGTTTACTCCTCCTCTTTTCAAGTCTATTAGCGTCAATTAGGCTTGCAAAGACACGCAAGCCTGACAGGCAAACTTTGATAAAATGCTTGGGCTGATCAACCAAACAAAGACAACACTACAGCATTTGTTTCCAATAAATGATTGCATTTAATAAACATTTCCTTGAATTTTACTCTTTTTCCTTTCCCATATTGGTGCATATAATTACTTTTATTAACATCACAAAAGTAGCATCCATTGTGATGTACACATCACTTAAGTATCAGTAATAGTTTGCATACACTGGTGAATTAAAGAAAGGGTTGGATTCAGGAATAAACTGAACCTTTTAGAGCACAGACAATCGAGCCACATTTCAATACACAGCAGAACAGCACAGAGTTGCTCCTGCCCAAGCACCTGTATTAGCAGAGGAAAATGGTTTGGCAGGATTTTGTGCTCACACTATACCCTGCAGTCACTTCAGAAAAACAGAATTTTCACCTTTCTTCCCATATTAAAATAAAAAAAAAAAATCTGAAACAGTTTATCCTACTTTAACTAGAGCTAAAATAATATCTTACTTCACAAATAAACCCATGAAATTCCTTAGTAAGAGCATGCTGGAACACACCTAATAATTCATTTGGTTCTACCTACTAACAGTAACCATCCCTCAGGTGAACAATTTCCATCCACCTTTCAGAAAAGACATACAAAGTGAAGAAGAAATATTTGTGAACGTGTCAGAATCAGATCCTGAATTTATAGAGCTCTGGGGGTAATTGGTAACCAGGTAAATACTAACCAGGAACTGCAGCTGCCCTGCATGTGAAAATACTGCCAAGTAAATAGGAATTCCAGCTGTAAAACAGCCTTGAAAAATAAACATATACACACTCCAAAATAGCATGTATTTCTTGGTAGGAAATTAAATAACCCTTTGTGTGAAAATTTGCTAAATTATTTGTTTTCAAATAACAAAAATTAACTGGCTCTGAAACACATTTTAATACCTCATTTCTGCAGTTCACATTTTTTCATTCCACTTCTATAATGATGTAGAAAAAGAAATTCAGATGCACCACTGTAAATATCTGGCATTCTTACAGCTCCAAATTTCAAACACCAAAACAGCATTACCTACAGTAACTTGTTGCCTTTGTATGTTCACTGCTTTTTCAAAAATAATTTTGTGTTGGAGCATTAATTCCTGGTATAACTAAACAACAGCACTCCTCCTGCAATCACATTTTGAAAACCTAAGAGATAATACATTTTAAATATTCATTAGGCAGTTTTTAGCAGTGTGCCAGTCACAGGACAACATTTCTTTACAAATTTATGACTTTCTATGTTATTTTGATTTTCTAAACTGGAATATCTCTCCTGCTCAATTCTTAATAAATACAATTGAGAGAGAAAAGCAAAAGAAGATAAGTGGCAAATCTTAAACATCCAATTCAACAACAAAACATTTTTGCAGTTGCACAACACAGCTATTTTTGGTAACAATCAGGTGAGTGGATCCGCTGCAGTAAACTGGAATTTAGCTGAAAACAGGTATGGGATTATAATACCAAACATCACATCCAGGTGTTTTTTACTGGTATTAACAAAGAAGGATGCCAGTGACTCATTTGAGGTGACAAACAATTGACCAGATTAAATTTGATCCATACCACAACTTAGACTATAGCTTTCCTTTTCAACTTCTTTCAAATTTTAGTCCTACTTCAGCTTTGAATAAAAATGTCAGTAGCAGAATGTTCACATTGAGAGACTCCCATATTATTTTTTAACTACTGAAAATTTTTCTGAAATTCTAGAATTAATTGTAAAACAGTCAAATATAGAGTGAAATTACATAGGGAGAGCAGAGTTTACCACTTTATTAAAATTGTGATTGCTCACATAAAGACTCAACCAGGTCACATATTAATAATTATCACTGACAATCTTTAACATCAGACTAAACCCACAAGTGAAGCAATATTACATCTCTCTCTCTCATTTATCTTTACTGCTTATGGCCCCTCTGTGGTCAGCATGCTGTGAGCTTCGTGGACATTTAATTATGAACACATCATAAATGTGGCTGACAAGGCAGAAGCTGGGTTCAGATGCTCCTGGGATGAAGGAAACATCGTTGAAACCACTTAGACTTGCAGTACCCTCATCCTGTTCCAATAAACAGTGTTCTGCCTTGCCATACACACGCTGAACAGAAAGCTCCCTCCCTTTCCCATAGCACAGCTCCATTTCCTCCAATGGTACAGTGAAAACACGAGAAGGCATTGTTCATGACCCTTTCAAAACACACTATTTACCTCTCACCAGTCACTTCACAGTGGTGCAATTCCAGTGTAACAAGGGCCAAACGCTGAATTTTGCTACCAGTGCCACACAGATTCCTGGGAAAAGGGAAAGAAATGCCACACCTGGGTAATATCTCTGTGAAGCATTTTGGCTGTGCCAGGAAACAGGACTGATGCCTCAGAGAGAGCTCAGGCAAGAGATTAGCAGCAGATACAATTTTTGCTGTGAGTACCAATAATTATTACTTCTCCCTGTGAATTCCTGGGTATCAGCAGATACAAACTAGTCTGGCTTAATGGTTTTGATTGCTGACAAAATTCTGATACATCATTTGCCCTAGTAAAGAAGAAACAAACAAAAATAACACACACCACACACCCCCAGGAATTTTCCAAGAATCAAGTGCAGCGGCTCCCAGACATTAGAGGTCTGAAATTAAATTTTGGCAACAGAATTACATGAACACTTTGTCTTGAAAACACCCACAAGAAGTAAGACCCAGGCATGCAGATTTGGTATAAATAAAATAGGAAGTCCTGGAGAAAGTGGTTTATCTACTGTACTGCCAAATAGCATAAAATAAGCTCAAGATCAGAACTGGGACAATGTTCTTTCAGAAATAAAGTTATATACTGAACTCAAATTAGCATCACATCCCTACCAAAGCTGCCTTCCACCACCCTCTCCACACCAGCTTTGGTTTTGGATTTCGTTCTTTATGGCAATGAAAACCCACACAGCAAATAATAGAGAGAACACCTTGACACTACTGAGATTCCTGAAACACCATTTCTATAAAATCCCCTCTATTCACATCACTTATAATCTTTACTAACAAGAACACTATCTAATAAAGCAGCCAATATTGACCACAAAGCTGTTAAAAACAGTACAAAGATGTTACCTTTAAGGTGATGATTTTTTTTCTTTTTGTATAATAATGCTCATAATGCTAAGAATTAATATGTGAACAAAGAGTAAATCTTGCAAGCTACCCTGATGCTTAAACACCTAAGTAAGAAAAAATGTTCATGCAAAAAACTAACCAGTGCCATGTTTCAAAGCAACTGTCCTCTGTAGTGCTGAGGTACATATTTCTATACCTCCCCAACAGACTAGAAATAGAAAAGACAAAGCATATAATAAAGCCAAGCACAATGAAAGAGCTCTGAAGAGAGAGCTGAAAAGTAGCTATCATGTTGGCAGATAAATTCTACACACAATTATTCATTCCTAGCCTCTTGACATGTAGATTAATGAGTTTGATAACCCAGGCTTCTAAGAAGTAGATTCAACTCTGTTTCACTAGCTTTCTCCTCCTCTTCTAACTGCAAACAACACTTTGGTCTATTCAGGGGGGGAGAAAAAACTCAAATCAATACATTTGCACTGGTCATCAACATTTTGCAATTGAAGTCCTATGTCAAAATATGATATGTGCTGTGGGACAGGGCTGTGCACTGGCCCTGTCAGGAATTCACAGGGGCTCACATGATCACAGGAGGGAGGAGCTCTCGCTTCAGCAGCCTGTGCTTCCGTGCCAAGTTCAAAGTCATATAGTAGCCAAGCCAAAAAAATAAAAAAGCAAAAACCACAACAGCTACTCTCATAGTTATAATGACCCTGTACTCACTGCAATGTGTTCTGTACATAAAATTTTCCATTTCCTCCCTGAGGCCAAATGACCTTTTGTCGACACTTGGCTTAATGTTCACTGATCAAAGTGGATTTTAAAGCAAGTGCTGTATCAGATTCCAGGGACAATGAGTGTACAAGGGGTTGTGTTTGCCTTAAACCACTGCACAGCGATGCACACTTGGGGGGGACATCAACGTGGTTAATGATTTACTGATTTATTCTCTGTCGGGGCAACTCTTGCAGAGTGGAAATGTTTCATTCTTGATTGGTGAGCAGCTTTGAGTCCTTTTTTTCATCTCAAATGTTATGAGTTCAAATTCTCTTGAGTAATAACAGTCATACACAGCTGCTTAGGATTTAGCAGAGGCTTAAGGGATGGGGACAGGATGTGCATTTGCTTGATGTTACCCCCTTTTCCTGGTTAATCACAAGGTGAAAAGTAGTCTTTGGCTCTTAAAAACAAAGAAAGCCTGTGCTTCAAGATTATTACTTAGATAATCACAATTTCAGAGACCTGTCTAGTGTAATTATAACATTTTTCTTATTATCAGCAACTAGAAAGGAAATCAAGATTACAGTGGGCAGTCAATGCCTGCTAATGGGCTCATCCAGAGGGAGGGAGGGAGGAAGTTGCGGCAATCCCAGAACTGGACACAGGCTATGCCAGAGCAGTGACACCAAAACAAGTGACACTCCACAGCATCCAGCAGGCATGGGGTGATATCTTTCACAGCCCACAAAAGATATTTCTGCTGAAAACAACATAACAGTTACTCATTTTTTTCCTGTCTTTGCATGACTCTAACGATCTGGGCAAGTAATCAATGTTTGAACAATTTTGTGCTAATGGCAATGCAACATTTTTTCACCTACACCTGGAAGTAGTTTGGATTACTGGATTTTATTTATCTTGACCTTATTCAGGAAGAACTAAGTAAGAAACACAAAATTTTGTTTTAAGAAAAACTTTTTCTTTAAATATTGTTTCAACCTGATTGTTTAAATTTAAATGTGTTTGCTCTGGATGTTTTGGCTGACTAATTTGGTTATGATTTTGGTGAGGGCTCTTTTTTACTAAGAAAAAACCCAAAGCAAAACCAAACAAATTAAAAAAAAATTAAAAAAAAATTTAAGTGCTTTATTGTAGGATGAGATACCTGGCACTCACAGGGGTGAAAGGCATGCTCCAGTAATATCTTGCATTTTATCTACAAGCTTTATGATCCCGCAGCATGAGGCACACCCCCTCACACATCCCAACTGTAAATCTACTGCATGAGAGGTTATTTAGAGATACAAATTACTGTTATGCACAATCTCCTTTGTAATCAAATATATCTTCAGTTTAGCATTCACTTTAGGGAGGCCTCATTCCTTTGATGCTCTTAAAGCCAACCTACTGAAACAAGTTCTGGAAGGAGAGTGTTATTCTTCAAAGTAAATCATAAGCAGGAAAGGCTTTTTCTGAAAGATCTTACAAATAGCTCATGCTGATGCTTCCAAATATTAATTCTCAGAAATATTGACACTAAGTGAACCCTATATGTATCTAATATATTGAGCAATTGTCATGCAGACCTATCCTTCCCACTAGAGCAGCTCAGGATCTGCATGCAGCCAGAGTATCTAATCTCCAAGCATCTAATCTTCAAGGACAGACATTTCTGCAGATGGAGGGGAGAGGATAACCAACAGGGATAAAATACGAGGCTATTTATGAAGATGATTGTACACAGAAATCTGGTTTTTCTGCACCTCCCAAAACCCTGAACAGAAGCACTGAGATTAAGCCAAATAATTTCAGTTATGGGTTTGTGAGAGGGGCGGGGGCTTTAAGTAGAAGTTGGGTTTTCAAGATCAGCCCAGTTCCTTCCATTTGCCACTCCTACTGAGCTACACATTTCTCTCCAGCCAGGATGAGCATTATGAACCCATATTCCAGGATCACATTGGCACATTCTGCTCAGACACTGCTCCAAACCCCTCCAGCAGTTTCCTGCCAATGCTGATGTACAGCAGCACAACCGCTGTTCTCTAGACCTGTTATTCAGCAGCAAAAGGTGAATAGCTCAAACACCACAGCCACAGGCATTCCAGACAAAGACAGATAAGCAAAACACCAACTTTGCTATCATTGGGATGTCAGCAGCACTGAGATTCTCAAAACCAACACAAGCAGCCTGTGCACAATGGTGACTCACCATTGGGTTTGTATCTACACTCTTCAGACAGAGCATCAACAAGTGTGCACAGTCTACAAGATCAATCTTGCTTTAGATCTACAAGTCATTCGAAATCATTAAAGCATTTCAGTGGAGATTACAGAGGAAACAACAGCATTAGTGAAGATATACAGGAGATTGTTAACTGGGAATTTAATTGTATTGTGGAACAGCTTTGTGGTTTCATTGAGATTAACAGCCACCAAGACTGATTTCTGCTCAAACACGTCAGGCATCTTCTTCCCTAATGTTGTGAAAATAAGTGGAAGTGCTCAGTGCCAAAAAAAGGGACTCAGGGAACTCTCATTTTACCAGAACAGTGTTGGGCATGACTAGTCCCATATTGATGGAGAGAAAAAAAATCCTCAGTGACTGCAGGAGCAAAAGAATCTTCTAGATTATGCTGACTGTAGCACAAGCTAGCACAAGAATCACATTTAATTTGCAAATGAGTGGTCAGTTTATCATATGCATATATTTTAATCCAGTCAGAGGGAGTGTATTAGTCCTACCTTAACAGCTTCACTCTGTGTATGTAGAATTTTGCTTTTATTTAAACAACAACTAGGGCTCGAGACCTGGAAGTCCTCTTTGTGTAGTGGCTGTTACATTGATAGACACTGAGAACTGAACAACAGAAATTATTTTTGCAGCCAAATTGATATGCAGGTGCACATCTGAGCACATTTATCTCTAATTATCTGTTCTCAGGCACAAAACAAGCAGTTAGAGCAGAAAATACACAGGTATTTATTTCATGTTGCTCTTGCTCCAAAATTTGTATGCAAAAATGAAGATCAAGTTGTCAGAAAGAGAACCAAGTCTCAAGCCCAGTAAAAATATGCCCCAAAGTGACTTGCCCAAGTGAATTTTAAGACTTGCATTTTAGAAAGACAGAAAAGGAGGAGAAGTGCCTGCTCACAGGACTACCAGAGGCACTGAGATTGGCTGCCAAAGAGCATAAATGTAACTTCAGACTCCTTCACCACAGCCACTCAACTTTCTTGGCAGATATGCATTTTCTACACCCCTTCTGGGGATAAAATGCAGTATCTTGGATACATGCATGTGGTAACAGATGGTAGATGCCAATTGGTTTAGTGGCAAATATTGCATTCGTTTCAAAATACCTCAGGATTTTGAAGCTGTAAGTTAGAACTCCTGGACAGAGAAATTTAAAATCAACACTTTAAGGAGGAAAATGTAAGCTGCATGCAGCTCAGGATGTGCATCTCTCAGGTAAGATAATTCTTCATTGTTATTACACAGCACTTCTTTCTAATAAAGATCTGTTCTACAGCTTTCACTAAAAAAAAACTTCACCTTTGGCTACCTTGGAGTTTGTTGAGCGCCAGGGACTGCCAGTGCAGGGATCTTTCCACTGAATTTCAGTGCAGTGCATGTTATGTCTAAATCACTCATTGCCATACAGCAGAGATCCTCAGGCTCTTCAACAAAGGGCACGGAGTCCATCAGCTCCTACAGAGCTCTGCAGCACCTCAGCTGGAGTTCTTCTGCAATCTCAACAGCAATCTCCCTACTGCTCTGCCAAATGCAGCATAGACACATGCAAGCATAGAGGGAGAGCAGCAGCAAATCCTGATTCCATCACCTCTTCCAAAAACTAATCACTGACACACTGCTGTCAGAGCAGTGTAAAACTTCTGCTTTCTTCTCTTGTTTAAAAATAAGATCTCTTACCTAGACACAAATAAGTGCTGCTTCTTCCACACAGCACAGGGGCACTTTGAGAGAAAGCCCAAACTACTGAGCAACAGATGGAATGAATACATGAGTGCTTTAACCCAAGGTGGATTCCTGTGATGTGTTTGTGCACCAGAACAGAGATCCAAGGAATCTGCTCATGCAATGCTCCAACAGACAAAGACATCATAAATTAATGCAATGTGAGCCTGACAAATTTGAAACTTAAAAAATTCATCCATATTTGAACACTCAGCCTTCACTGCTGCAGTCCACCCAATCTCAATGAAATGTTCCAAGTACTGGTTTGAAAAACTGCATCAGTACAGAAGAAATAACATATTTTACTTAAAGTACCAAGCCTGATGATTAAGGAGTGAGTGCTCCCTCTTCCTCCTCTCCCCAGCCCTCCACCCACACCTCCCCACCCCCAGATTCACAGGATTAATATGAGACTGGCTTGAGGGTTTTAGCAGTAACTGCTGCAAAACAAGTTCTTATTGGTTGATTCAGAAATTGGGATTCTGGGCAGTGTTTTATAAAAGGATAATGTATCTTTAAGCCTAGGTGCCCTTCAGGGAAATGTATTGGATAAATGTCTTCTGAAAAGCCTGTAAATATTCCATCGCCTCACTGTCATTACTACCATGAAATGATAATGAAGCATGAAAGAAATATAATTCCATATTCAGATGACAGCATTAGCCTTCATAAGCAAACTGAAATATTTATTAGTAAAATGTTCGGTATCTACGCCTGTAATCTAAAAAAAAGGACAAAAATGTTTTATAATAAAAAAGAGATTGAATGCAGAGGTAAAATCTGGTTGGCTGATTTTATTGCTTATTATTAAATCCAGGCAAAACAATTATTTTTTTCTTTTCATTAGTAAGGCACCCAAATTAAAACTATGCCCTCAGGCTGTGAGGTTTACAGTAGTGATTAAAAACAAGAAATTGTGATGCATGGGGTTTTTGACAATGGCATAATCAAATTCATTCATATTGTTCAATCTTTCACTGACAAATATTTTTACAGTGAAATATACCAAACAAAGAAGCACATACAAGTACTATCAATACAGAGAAATTAGGAAGACTTGTTGTTATTGCAGCAGAGAACAGATACAATGTTTCTATAATCTTGAATACAAACATTATAGTGTAGTTAATTAGGGTAATTATTGCCTAAATTGTGCTTAATTGTTTTATACTGAAAAGGATTTCTGAAAGAAGCCTCTTGGATTTCTACAAGGCACAGAAGTGAACACGCTGCAGCCTAAGTATTTAGATGTAATTTCCTAAGTTTGATTGCATTTCCTATAAGTCAGAAAATACATCCTGAAGCAGGCTGGGACAGAGATAAACACGAGCCACACGCCTTGACCTCTGTTTCACCTTATTGAAAAAGAGGCGTAAAATACTCATTTAGTACACTAGCATCAGAGAGCATTCACACACTCTAAGCACATTCTTTTTAAAAAAAGGTCTTTGAAGTGAATGAAAAATTAGAAATTCCAGTGACCACGATCAATTCTGAAACACTGCACAAAATTAATTACAGTTTTGCATCAGAAGCAAGAATGTAGATTTCAGACAGTCTGTATCATTTATCTCACGCTGTACAATATACAAGGCGATTAAAAAGCCAAATCTGTTCCCACCCCCCAAGTCTAAGGCCTATCAGAGGCTGTGAAGTACAAATGATTAACTCCAAATTATTCAAGGGATTGTACAGACGCTTCAACTTGAATGAAATTTGCGGCAAGTCACAGGAGCTACGGAGGGACAGATTTGCTGCTCTTTATCAAAATCTAGTCTGACTATCGCTGACAGAATCCAGATAAATTGCACAGTAATCTGGCAGTGGCTGTGGAAAGCTTGCTCTGCAAAATCCAAATCTCTAATTTCTATCTGTTTTTAATTGCTTGACTTAAATTTGCATTTTTATACAATTGGCTTAAAGGATTTATTCTGTTCTTTAGGCTACTCTAATGAAATCGGGTCCCATTTTGCAGGGTATCACAGAAACCCACTTACATTAAATAAGCATGCTGTACTACAAAAATATTTACTGTAGCAGAAAAAGATCCCTTTTTATGTCATGTTCAGAATTAGGTAAAGGTGCCAGGAAGCTCATTTTAAACTCCCCTATGAAAACACACCTGAGAACGAACAGCATAGCACAAGAAAGAAAAGTGGAGAAAAAAGTAGATTCAATGCTTATCCTGAGTACCCCAGGACAAACTGGGCAAAAAACAAACAAACTACAACCCATGTGGATCAAGAGTACGTACACATTTAAATACAAGTTGGAAGACACTGGTAACAGCGTGTGCTGTAGCCAAGCATCCAGGAGAGAGCACCCCTGCAGCACCTGAGTGCTGGGCATCACAGCAGCAACAACTTCCACTCCTGTCATTCCCCAGCTCCGGCTGATGGATGGAACTGCTGGCAGCCAGTTCATATCCTTATTGACAATTTAATGTCATGCCCCTAGATGAGAGCAGCTAGCCCCAAACAAACACTACAGAGCACAAGCAGCACCTGGCTGGGTGACATCCCTCAGCTCCAGTGAGTACCTGAAATCAAATTCCAGTGTGACATCTGGGCACTGCCATTCCAGCAGGATAACCAAGGCCAAACTGCCAAGGCCTCTAAAACATTGCACTTCTAATCACTTTTCATCTGCATCTAGAACTGTCTAATGCAATAGATTGAGACTATTGCAAACACACATTTTAACTTTCTAGTCAAGTTTTGCCAAAAAAACTTGCCTTATTTTACATGTATATCTTTTTACATGTATATATGACTAAAGGCCATTTTTTTCTTTTGACTTAATTTGAATATCAATAGTCAAAAAATATATACATGTCAGTGTAGTTTAACATAATTCAATAGAAACAAGGTCTTACATCCTTACAGGTTAAATTCAAATATATAAAAGAAAAACAAAAACATGCAACCAACTAAACAAAACAACAACCTGTGTGGCTTTACCTACTAGTTCCAACAAGGAGGTATTGATTCCCTTTCCTTCCGAGGGAGTGTGAACAAAACAGCACCAAACAGCTCCTGTACCACAAGAACAAACCCAACCTGACCCAAACCATAAACAGGATTGGGCCCTACATGTATTCTCCATGAACACCAGCACTGCTGGACATTCCAGCCTGGAGGGCAGCTGGCTCCATTCTTTTTTCAGTGGATAACATGTCCAGTACCCATATCTAGAAAGGAAATCCATGGAGGATTCCCAATAAACTGGGAAGAAAAGTCAGCTGTTGAAGAGGACAGACCCATATCAAATTCCAGAGGTAACCAGCTCCCACAGGTGGAAATTCTAACCCTGGCTCTTGCATAGATAAATCTATAAAGATGCAGGGAAGTGTTATTCAAACATTGATATTCCCCCTCCTCAAATCAGTGCTGTTCCCCTGGCCTGAACAAAGAAGGCACCTTCAGCAGCAAGAGACCAAACCCTCTTTCACTAAAGAACCATTCCAGCCTACTCTCCAGAAAAAGGGACAGAAAGGTGGAATGGTGGCACTTCTGAGGCTCAGTGTCCTCAGCAGGTGTGAAACCAGTCAGGGAAACCTGTCTGTAACTGTTTAATGAAGCACCACAGGCACTAGAAGGGCAATCAATTGTTCTACTGCAAGATCCAGAGGAACTTGATTCTGCTGCTCTGGCTAACGTCCTCTGCCAAGCTGCATAGGGGCAGCATTGTTATCTCTTACTAGAAAACCAAACTAAGTGCCAGAAACCACTGCTGAAATGGCAAATTGAAGAGAGGATGACAAAACTGTGTCAACCTGATGTGAAACCCAAAGTCAGCATAACACAACGTCAGCACACAATGAGTTCTTGTAGCAGAACAGAAAACAACTGTCCACAACCCAGCTGTGGCACACCTGTATTTTATCAGAAACCTTCCCCCTCATTCTCACAAATTACTGTTAGGAACTCACTTTTGTTCTCATATCTTATTTACTCAGAAAATGTCTCAAGTTTCACAAGAAAAACAAAGGCTGAAAAACATTCAGGAACTCTAATTTTATTACAATTGCATCAAATACAGACCAGTGGATCCCTCCTCCTTGAGCATTCCCTCTAGCACCAGAAAGTACACAAGGCATGCTGCCATGCATACTTGAATTTTTTAAAACACATGTAGAATAATCAAAACTCAGAATACATCTGACAGACTATTCAAGCTTTCTCAAGTCTTCTGGCAATTCTGCTATTACTTTTTGGTACTCCTTCCCTCTATTGCCATGTTTTTATAACGTAATTTATATAAATCTTCTGTACAATTACAGATAAAAAAATCCATTTAACTGTTGAGTGCATCTTATATGAGTTCCACAATGATACATAATTTTCTAGCAACACATTTCATATTCACCTTTAGATGTTAGAATGAAGGAAGACCTCCAAGGTTTTTGCACAAGTCTTCATAAAAAATACATTTGTATTTTTTCCTTTTTTCAGAGGTTTTGAATTTTACGTTTCTCCAAGAATTAATATCTGATTTCATTTCCAGATGAAGGTAGTCATTTTAAAGCATCCCTCCCTCTTCCTATTTCTCATCTTTGGTTCCTCTGAATGGCTTTACTGTCAAACATCAGCAGTGAAGAGATCTGTTTGGTGAAGCAGAATTCCCTAAAGCTGATTCCTGCCAATGTGAGTCAGTGTCCACTGTACTCAATACATTTTTGTCAGCTAAACAATAGTGCTATAAAAACTGTGTCTTTTTTATAGGATTTAATTCCACTGCCATGTCAAACTAACATTCATATCTCACTGTGAAATAAAATAAATATTTCCCTTCAGCCATTCTTCAGCTGCTTCTCTCCAATGAATACATTCCAGTTTTCCAGGCTGCTCTGAAGGATGATCCAAGGCTGCTTTACATCTTTAAGTGAAGTAAAAAATGCTCTAGCATGTATTATATACCTCTGTAGGTCCAAATTTGCAACAATCCAACCTCCAGCTCCAGGGCTCCACCTCTGCATCAGCTCTGTGCTTTGGCCCTCCTGAGTCATTAAAACACAAAGCAGGAAACAGCCCATACCTGGATCACTCACACTACCTCCACTGATTTCAATGGCATAATTAAAAATATATACATTTCTTATTTTAAAAATTGGAATTAATTCACTCTACTAATTAAAAAACCTTCATTAAAAGTCTGTAAGACCTTACATATTTTAAAAGTAAAGAAACTTTGTCTACTTAGAGCTGTGGAAATTTATTCACTGAACAAAAATTAAATTAAAGCATCATTGAGGCAGAACTGTCCAGTAACAGAAGATCTAAACATTCTAGGGTACTGATACAAAAACTTATTCTATAACAAAAAAATACAAATGTTGAAAGTAGAGGGGACTCATATAGAGCTTCAAGCAATTCATCATCAAAAATTTTTAATCTTGTCTGCCCCATTCTATCATTGCAAAAACAGTTACTCCAGCTACTAATTCCAGCTAAAGCCAAGTCCTAAGGTAAAGTGCAGCCTTTAATTTGTTCCTTTTGGGGACTTTTTCTGTTACTCCTGAAAACCAAGCTTCTAATCAGAAAGGGTTTTGGTGCATTCACCAGAACTTCTCAGCAATTTTGTCCCAGATATGCCAAACCAGATATTCCAAATTTCTAACATAAGCTGACAGATAGTCAATTTGACCAAGTTTGTTTGCTGCACTCAAAAAGCAGTTCAAAACTCATCAGTACAGCAACACTTAGGAACATGAGCTACTTCAGACTGCCAAACCCCTCAGGTACACCCATCTTTAGGTTTACACAAGTGTATCAACAACAAGAGCTGAACCCACTGCTCTGAAAACCAAGAGTTACCAAATTAAACCCCAAAAGACTGAATGCCACAAGTATCATCCACCAAAGGAGGAGGAAGAGTAGGGGAAGTGCTTGACAAAACCAGTGACCCCCTGAAGCCCTAAAGGACGGGTAAATAGTTCACACAGCCACCCTGCTCTCCTGAGGAATAAATGCTCTGTGTGACCCAACGCTGCCCTGGCACTCCCTGAACACGGAGCACACTCTTCTTCTCTAAGTGTCAGATTTGTTTTTTTCCTTCCTGGAGTGCTTAGCTACAGCTGCAGCAGGCTCTTTCTTTCAGAAGCACGCTCTGATGACAGAGTTACTCTGCTGCAGGTCTGTTTATCTACAAGGAACACAGAAGTCTTTATTCTTCACTCCCATCTCCTGTCTAACTGCAGCAAAGCTCAGATTTGCTTTTTCAGCATTTCACAGAGACAGATTCTGCTCCATCCATTGGTTGTTTGGTCCCTGTGGTTGTGGACATCAGCCACTCCCCATCCCTCCACATTCACAGAGAGCAGCCACACCCAGAGTCCCTCCGAGGTCACAGTGGGGACAAGTCCCTCTGCTTGGGATGAGTTTTGCTCTTACCTCAGCCAGGAGCTTTAGAAAGAAACAAGCAGGTTTTTTTACAGTAAACTGAACAATCTGCCTAGCACTGAAACCCAACAGCTCTCTACAAATCAAGCAAATTGCAAACCACAGAACCTTTCACATTCTTTCTATGCCAAACTTCTGGGGAAGTAACAGAACTCTGTCTGAAACCTTCAACAATATCTTAGGGGTCCCAAAAATTTTGCATAAATTTTAGCCAGTGTGTAAGGATTAATAGAACACTGGGAGCTAAAGAGTCCAAATTTACAATTACAAGAAGAAAACTGGTTGTGTGCTGTAATTAAGAGTTTGAAGTAAGCATTTTTTTAAAGTGGTAGAGACAATAAAAAGTGCATTAAATACATGTCATGATAAAGAATAGACAGCCTCATTTAATATTTTAGCACCCTTTCTCGTAAAACTACTATTTTATTATTTATAACATGGATGTATTTTCAAGACATGTTTCATAACCCTGTACTTGGAGTTCCACTTTATATCCCAACCTATAAATCAGCAGTTTAATCCCAAGAAATTACATATATAGTTTGGAATATGAAAAACCACATGGATTACATGAATTAATTTATCCTTGAGAATATACCAGACATAGTAGAGAGATGATAAATAAGCAAGTGAAAAGAAGAAAATATCAGAAGAAGAGATGAAAAAAAAAATAATAAAGAGCAGAGTTTGGGGGAAAAAAGAGCAGAAAAAAATCATAATCCTGAAACAGAATACAGAACACAAAGTGTATTTTTGCCTCAAAACCACTTTTTCTTAGTTTGGTTTTTTAAATTTATTTGTTTTGCTTTGGGGTTTTTTGGTTGGTTTGATCTAGTATCTCACTTTTCCAAGACAAAACATTTCAAGTTTTAGACACATTTTTGCCCGTTCTGAATGCAGCTCCTCTTAGCTCTTGTTTCTATGATTGAGATTTGTGAGCAGGTCACTGTTTTAGAATAAAAGGTTCAAATAAACTGCAGTAAACAGAGGGTGACCTAGAATCCCATCCTGGGCCTGAACATTTAGGCACCAGTAAGGAAAGAAAAGGGACAGTGCCAGGATAAGAGGATGGAAGTGCTGCATAGCCAGAACGTAAAATAACGTACAAATCAAAAGCTTTTTCCCTTACCCATGTGCAACACTGTACTTGTTGAACCTGACTTGGTCATCCCCACAAGAAATTTCACATTCTGTATTCTGAACTGCCTGCCCAGTGACCTCCAAGAGGGGAGAGTTCACAGCAGCAATCCAATTCAGCAGTGATGAAAGCCTCAATAGGACGGTGAAGGCAACGAGCAGAAGTTATAGCTCTATCTCTGAGAAGACAAACACTGCTTGTCAATGCCACCTAAGAGCTCAATATCACACATGGAGCCTGCAGAAGCCCTGCAGTGCAAACTGATTTATGTCACTAAGTGCATGCCTGCACAGCACAGGGCAGCTTGGGAGGGCTCCAAGCCACCCAACACAGCCACAGAAACATTGCAGCTGCCTTTGGGAAACTCCACCTGCACCAACTGGGATGGAAAATAAACCTCAGGAACAGGAGTTGGTGAGGAACCTAAAACAGCTTCTGATGCTGAGGGTGTTTTATTCAACAGCAGCATGGGCATCTCCATAGTGCACTGCACTGATATAAAATTATCTGTTCTAAAGAAAGGTACAAGCCTTGCCACAGTTCCTACTTACTTCAATTTTAGTAGGCTGAGTTTCTAACTAACTTTGTGCCCTCTCCTGCTGGTGGCTTTTTCCAAGTCATCTTAATATGACAGTGCACTACAAAACAGCTCCAAAGCAGATTGATTTAAAAAGCAAATAACTCCTGCCATTCCTTCTTTCCTCACTCTGCTTTACACAGAAAAACCTTTTCATCAAATCATCTTTTAATGAGAAATGTGAAAATATACTGAAAGGTCCTGTGACTGTTCATATGAAACAGCCCTTTTTGGACTGAAATGGATTATTTAGAAGTGTTATGCTTAACTGATGCACTTAGCACACAGTTAAGTTTCAGTTGCTTATTATACCCTGTTGAAAATAATGACTCACTGAGCTGCTTAATTTAGAGCTTGGCCTACCAGGGTTGTCTTTTTTTTTTCCTTCAGAAGAAATTAATCAAAAGTTCCAGGGAATCATTCCTCATAGCCCTAACTTGAAAAATAATTTGAAATCCCTTATTCAATAATTTGAAACTTGCTACAAGTTAAAGATACATAACTCTAAAGCATATAAGGCAAACGTTGTCCTCATCAGCAAGAAGGAAATATTTTCCCAGGAATTTGAGATCAAAAGCATATGTTGTACAGAGCATCTGACACTTCCAGAAATTACTTATGCAGTGCACACCTCTGCATTCCATTTTTGTGTATCTCTGTAGTATAATACCAGGTATAGGGAAATGCTTTATAGAAATGAAAATGCAATTGTCTGACCAATAAAAGGTATTCCTGTATATAATCCCAGCAATAGATTTTTAAACTCTTAGCACTGCTGCAGTATTATGTATTCATAGTTATTATCTTGTCCACTTCCAAATCCTGAAAGGTTAGATTGTTTAAAGATTTGTTAGCTGTGAAATACTTAAAAAAGCAAAGTATTAAGCTCAGAGCTAATTGAAAAATAGCATTTTATCAGATTCTCCTTTGATATTATCTTGTAATGATTGTACTTAAGGTACTCACAATACTTCAATAAATAGAGAAATTAAAAATATAACATCGTTAGGGCTTTTCAGAGAATGTGGCTGTTAACAATTTATACTGCTTTTTTTAAACCATTATTTTCTTATATTTCCCACAATGCTTCACATCAGAAGCAAACAGAAACTGAATGATTACCCCAAAGTGTGCTAGATGAACTGGAAAAAGTCTATTCAAACAAAGCTCATTAGTTTTGATACCTCCAGGGCTATGACAAATTAAGCGGCTGGTGAATATGCTTGCAGACAAAGGGATGATGCAAAATCTAGGGCTTGTGCTAGGCATTGTGTCAATAAATTCTACTGGAAAAGGTAAAAATTACCATTGAAGCTAGAATGGAATCCCTTTTAGAAACATGTAGAGAATAGATCTTCCATTTTCTTAAATACATTTATGAATGATGGTGCTATAAATAATAAAGGATTGCTGATTGGCTACTTTGAGTGCACATTCTGATGGGTCAGTCCTGACCTCCACAAACTTTTCCTCCAGAGCAGATAAAGAGCATGCAGGGAGTTTAGGCAGACTCTGAACTGCTTTGCCATATTGAAAATGTAACTGTTCCACAACCACCACAGTTTGTGCCACAGATTCCAACTCCCACTGCTGCACTGAGAGCAGCCACACCAAGCTTGTGACTGCAGCTTTGGACAGCACAGGTGGTTCAGAATGCCCTGCTGTGCTCAGCCTGCTCCTAAAGCAGCTCCCTGAAGCACACACCAGCACAGCAGAGGCCCAGGGGATCAGCTCAGAAAGCACAGAGAGAACAAATTCATTCCTGGACTAGGAGATGCCTTTGGAATGGCAGCACTAAACCCAAGATCCTTCCAGGGCACGCTGAGCTTAACCTTGCTGCCTCTCAGCTCCCACTGGCCTGGAACTTCCCTAAGTGTAATTAACTCCCAGTATCTGCTCCTTAATCACCAAAACCCTTTCTGATGCCAGCCTTGCTCCTCTCACACTTGTCTGTTACTTCCAGCTGTGATGACTGAGCCATTATGTGGGTGCTGTGCCATGGAATTGTCAACCACTCCCATCCTTCACTTTGCTGCTCTCGTGCAGTACCTGCTCCTTTACAGCCAGACAGGATTTGCTCTGCATAGCAAAGCTTTTCATGTTTAGAATGATCAGGACCTGACCTATGACAGAAGGCATAATTCCACATGCTGCAGTTAGTGATTTGTTCCTGTAGAATAGTCTGTACCTTAAAAGTGCTACAGAATTTAAGCTGGAAGCTGCATCCACCACCTCCTATGCCACCAGGAGTCTCAAATCACTTCACAGCCTAACTAATCCAGGTTGCCACTGAAAGCAGATTATTGCTTTTGAAATTCACTTTGCCATTTGATAAAGCCTCATTTTGCAAGCTTTAGGAGAATATCACAAAACTCTTTCATATCTGATGGATAATCAAAAAGTGTATTTGACCAAACAGGCCAATTTTGCCTTCCATAAACTCAGCGAGACCCTGTTACCCCAAGGGAAAGAAGACAATTCCTCTATGCTTCTGTTCTCTATTTTGGAGTCAATATAACTTTGAAAATGTCTTCATTTTTTTTAAATGCATTAACAAATTACTTAAATAAAAAACTGACTGAAAATATCACTGATCTAAATTCTAACCAGAAAGATTTCTCAAAATTAGCAAAATATATATCAGTATTCTTTCCCAGTACTCATAGGTCTTGTAAAAATGTATATTTCCACATTTAGGGTCAAGTCTGTTACATAAAATCAGTTTTAAAAGATGGGATATTTCCCTATGTAGCATAGATTCCCAAGGAAAGAATGAATCCATTAACAAGAATTGCACACCATTTGTTTTTCCAGAAACTACACAGGAACTTAGTGACAGTTTTTGCATGTAAGAACACATCTCAGGTATGAAGACAATTACCTGGGGATGTGGAAAGCAGGGAAGGGAGGGGAAATCAGCATTTGTTTCTCAACCAATGAGGAGCCAGCTCTGTGTACCTTAATTATTTGTTCCAAAACTGTATTTTAAAAAGGTTTCCCTGGTAGCAGTGGCAATAGCAAAGGATGAGATGACCTGCAGGGAACCTGTTGATTTTATTGGGTTCAGCAGAGGAGCTGGAGCAGAGCCATGCAGAAGTGAGCCCTAGCACAACCAGGCTGCTTGGCAGGGCAGTGCTGGCCTTTGAGACAAGAGCTGGATGCAGGAGCATTGCCCACAGGCCTGGAACTGGCTCCAAAAGCCTTGGGGACAAATAGGTGTGTCATGGCAAACTCCTCAGCAGCCTCCAGAGCCCAGGCTCTCCACTGCAGGTTCCATTTGCAAATAAACTCACAGTACTCTCTGCCCAGGGTCACCCTCACTGCCCTCATTTGTGTGCACAGAAGTGAAGAGCCTGTCCTCTGGATTCAGCAGAAGTCATGCATTTTATGGGCAATAAAAGGAATCCTTGTAAGTAAAATAGCAGGTTAGAGGGAGACAAAGCTCTCAATCACAGAACACGAGGGTTCCTTGACCAGTTATTCGCAATTTGTGCAGCTTTAGCTGGGCCTGCATCAGGTGATCAGCACAGGACTTGAATCCAAATCCCTGATCTGGGGAGGGATCAAGCGAGGGCTGGTTGCTGGGGCCAGCATTATGCTGTGCACTCTGTGGCATGGCTGTATCTTCCAGCTGTGCACCAGCCCCAAGTCCCTGCTCAAGGCCACTGTCCTGTCACAAATTGTCACCCTCTCTTGCTTGTGTCCCTGAGAGCTTTCACTTACAAGTTAGGTAGTGTCTGTCCTGTAGGACTTTGCAAAGTGGGAAACTTAAACAGGCAACTCACTGGATAAAACGTTGACCACCAATATATGAAGCAACATAAGTTACTACCAAAATCCCCAAATATCAAAGTATTTCACCATTACTTGAGTCAGAATTATTTACAACTTAACTACATCAGGATTAAAATAATAGACACATGTACCTGTGAAGGGGGAAGAAGAGAGAAACCATGCCATGGTTTTTAGCTTTACTTTAGAATTAGAAACCAAGATCTTTGGCTATAAAAACTAAATGGGTAAATACAAGCTGCTTGATTTCCATATATGCCAAATACAACTTTGGTTCCTCTCAAAACCAAAAATCAGATTTAAAACCTGTGAAGAGTAACAAGCTGGGCAAAATCTTTATATCAGAAGCAGAAATAACTAAATTCTCTTCCCTTAAAGCTCAAAGGATACAAAAGTACAATACTGTGGGGTGAGGAGATAGCAAAAAACTGTATTCTATTCTAGTCTGTATATAAAAACTGTATTCTATTATCAAAAGACTGTATTGGTAAAAAAAAAAAAAAAATCAACCTAGTGAGGGTCTGGATTTCTGACTTCCTGTCCTAAGACACTCTCTCATAATGAACACAAGATAATATGTTTTGTTCCCCACTTGCTTTGCAAAGAATCTGGAATCTGAAAGTAGGCTGGGCTCCTTTTCCTGTGCCCATTGTCCACTCCTAGAGGTTTTCCAGTCCAACTTCAGCCTCCACAGCACCTACACAATGCCAAAATCTCCAGAATGTGCCCTGGCCTGTCTGCAGTCCCAGATGTGCCACTGAACTGGCCCAATCCTGATTTGTTGGAGCTGCACTCAAGGTCCTGTACACTTCACCTGCCTGTGCATTAGGGGGTTTCCAGGACAAAAGGAGACACATTTTTGGTCTGGAACACATACCACTTCTTTGAATGAAGTTTTAATTCACTCTTAAAAGTAAAAACTTGGTTTGCGATTTTCTCTACCTGCATTTTTAGAATTTTTCCCATCTCAAAAAAAAATTTGTTAGCTGTAGCAGATACTTATCAAGGACTGATCTAATAAGACATTTGTTCAATTAAGTATAATAAAATAATTCTCACAGTCCAAAAAACCCAGACAAACCTCAAGGTGTGTCTGTTGCTCACCTTGTGTCAGCCAGCTCCTACCCCCAGTAGAGAAATGACACTTCCTCCTCCATAAACAATGGAAATAAACCCTGAGGTTAACCTTGACAGCTTCCAGATCACAGAAGTCAGGAAGTTAATGACTGTTGCTCTTAATTCTGCACTGTCTCACCCAGGAAGGTGCATTGCAATTGTTTCCCTCTATTCTAAAAGGATAAAAAGAGCTGACCTGCTGTAGTTTTAGTTTAAATATACAGAACAGAGTTCTGTCACAGAACTATGAGGAAAGATATCTGAGGACTTTGGAATTCTGAGACATCATCTGTCTCTCCAAATCACTCTTTGGGTTAGCCACATCCTACCAAATAGAGCTACCATTTTTATATCTATTGTACAGTTCCTTTCCTATCACATTTCATTCTTCCAAACTCTATTGTCAGCCACTTCATTATCTTCATTAGAATCACTGTCAAGAGTGAAAAGCATGAAAGGCTTCAACTAACATCTTCCTAAAGCAACCCCCTTTGTGCTGTGCAAGTCATTGTGATCTCACACACCAGATCTAGGCTCAAGCAGTGAAATATCAAGAGCATAATTCTTGCAAATTTCTGAGTATCATAAAGTCTTACTGTGCATATCATCCAGGCTGTTATGATGTTACTTCTTCCTTTTGATATGGCAATCAACAAACATTTATATCCACATGTATAAGACACATGAATAAAAGATGAAAGACAAATACAACAACACAGATATAAAAGTAGATCTGATACATATAAGCATTTAGGGTATAAAGTATATTTTTTTCCCTGTATCATTCTGCCTAGTCCATCCAATCAAAGACAAAACCCAGTTGAAGGAGTGACTTCATCAATTTTCCCCCAGAAAAGAGCTTATCATTGGAACTGAATTAAAGACGTATTTATAATCAGAACTGATTTAAAGTGGGTCCCTTTTTTAATCTCAAAGTGATTTATGACAATATTTCATGCTCCTAACCAAAAAACCATCCCAACCTTTTGGGGAGACAGACCTTTTCAGTGGGAAGGTACCAATGCTGTCACAAGCAAAGCTCTACAAGGACATCAGAGTCACAGCGAGGTTCTCCTGTGCCTCCAGCCCTACCCTTCCCCTTCAGCTCTGGGAAATACCAACCAGGGAAGCAGCAAAGAGCTGAGAGCAGGATCTGCACACACACTCACAGACCCTGCTCTGCAACCCTGCCCAACAGACAGACCACAGCCCACTGCAAAGGCATCTCGGGTTTCCTGAACGAGGAACAAAAGCCAAAGGACCACACCGTCCCACAAGTCTTACCTAACAAAGTTAAACATATAAACTAAATAAATTTTTAAGCTGTCTGCATAACTGTGAAATAAAAACACATTTTAGCAAGAGGATGTCATATGCAAAAACTCCAAAAAATTGACTTTAAGGGATGTTGTTTCTAATGAAGAACAACAGAGTAAACAACCAGAAAAGTGATGTTTATTCCTACCACTACCAAGGCTTTTTCTGAATAAACTAGTAAAATTTATGAATCTCAGCAGGACAGAAAAAAAATGTATTTCATTACTGAAAGAAGCCCCACTCTTTGGCTGGAATAAAGAAACAACCAAACAAAAAACAGAATTATGAGATATCCATTTGTTACACTCTCATGCCAGGCAGATCTGTCTTCAGACAGTTCTTGCACAATCTGAGTTGCTGAACAAAGATAAAATGGCATGAAAACTCCTCCTACAGGCATCACAACTAAAGTTCACCTTCACACTGATGACACTTTTTGTTTTCTTTTTTCAAAACCATATAAAGATAATGTCATCTCTTCTGATACTGCCGATTCAAAATAGGACTTGCTGGAGAATTGCAGAGCAGAGACCTGCCAGATAACACTGATAGTGCTGATTTTTCTCACAGAAATTCTTCACATGAATAAAGATTTTTTTTTTTTAATGGAGACTAGGTATAAATACTGGAAGAGTTCTGAGAGGGGAAAAAAACCCCAAAGAATAAGCTTATATTTGTCCCGTAAACAGAACCATTCTGTCAAGATCTTCCTTTTCACTCTTTGCCCATCATGAAAAACAAACAGAAATCCCCAGAAGTCCAGGAGGATGGTGACCTCTGACAGTCATAGGTGGAAGCTGTGACTCCCAGCTTGAAAAAATATTTCAAGTTACTTTTGACTATTCACATTCAAAACATTGATTCTCAATGAAGAGCAATCCTGTCTAGGTGCATACTTTGAGACACTGTGCACTGCACAACTGAAATTCAAGATGAGTATCTCCAAACTTCCACGAGCTCCTTCATTCCCCTTTCACCTCCCTGTGAGCACCTGGCCCAGGTTGGCCCCAATTTCCACACTTTGAGGGAACGTGGCTCACACCAGGGTGGGGACAACCCCAGGGCACAGACAGCAGTGCCCAGAGCAGCTGCTGCCATCTCATGTGCCCTTCACAAGAATAAAAGGCTGAAAACAACACAGGTATAAGAGATACATTGCTCCAAATCCATTTGCCCCACTCTGACAATTAAAATGATCAAATAAAACTCACTTTCTCAAGCTCCTTAAGCAAGGATTTTTTGGTATTTGGATATCTGCCTAACACACTGGGTCTTGCCTCAGGCACTGTGGCACAAAATTATGTAAGTATTTATTACTTAAATAACACAGATAATAGAAATACACAATAGAATTACTTTGGCATACTTGGTAAAAAAATATGTATATTAATCAACAGCTTTAAACAGATTCTGCCATTCCCAGAATCAAGAGATCTTCAAGTAACCTGCAGACCAGCAGTGAAAAACATGAAACATTCTGCTTCAACAACAAGAACAAGGTGAATAAGACAATTAAAATGAGCTCTTGCTTCACTCTGACTGCTGGGAGAACCTTAGAAGCAATGAACAGATGTGGCACTTTTAAACCTACACATGGAAAAACAAATTCATGTGAAAGTCCCCCTGTAAGATAAATAAACTTTTTGATATAATCATTTCCTACATTACTTAGCCCAATAGACAAAATCTCTTTAAAATGTCAGGTTTGCAAATCCTCCTGGATTGGTGCTGACAGGAGTAAGTTTTTAGTTTGCCTCTGAACTAAGGTGCAATGGCAGAATTTGTCCTTTTGTGACTGCATTCTCCAGGTTTCTCAAACTGGAAATCCTTAGAGCACCTAAACTCATTTCTGACAGGAGCATTCACTTCCTTCCTAACTCTCATCTGAGCAGTGCAGCTCAGCTTGGCACCAACACCACTCACCTTGACTCGGTTTGCATTCACCTGGGTCAGAGTTATGTAAAGTCCCTGTGCTTGGTGTAGGGCCCTGTTGTTACTGGGGGAAGGGAAGATGCTTTACACAGTCTAAAAGTGTCACAAAAACACCAACCAAACCAACCCACACAAGAGCATTTCCTTACTTGAAAATAATGACTCAGATTTTAAAAAGTTTATTTTACTGGGAAAAGCATGAATATTATTTTTCAATTATTTTTCCATATTTAGGCATCTCTTTCCTAATTTATTTCCCACACTTCATTCTGTCAAAGACACATCAAAATCTTGTTTTGAGGTGAAACATATTGCTGGTTATTTCCAATTAATGGTTTCATCTGGAATAAAATGAACTTTCAGTGCTCAAATGTGGCAACTACTTGACAAAAACACATTTTCCTTCGGCCCTGGGCAATTTTTTTCTCAAGAATCAGTCAAACATTTACTAAAAGCTGTATAAGGACAGAGTGAAAAGGGGGTGAGCCAATGCATGCTCAGGCTGAGATACAGAATTAATGTTTGACTTCAGGACCTATAGAAAGAAAAGCAACCAGGAGGAAAAGGCCAGCCCAAGTCAGTGACAT
Source organism: Molothrus ater (assembly GCF_012460135.2). NCBI lineage: Eukaryota > Metazoa > Chordata > Aves > Passeriformes > Icteridae > Molothrus > Molothrus ater. Next base: position 5,572,345 of record NC_050489.2, on the reverse strand, counting down.
TTATCACTCCATGTTTCATCACTGACTCTGGCAGTTTTTCACTGGCCTCTTTAGGAATAGGCTAATTGTTGTTATTATTTCCAGCCCTTTTTACTATAGTTTCATTAAAGAAATCAGGTTTTCAGCAACTTTTTCCAGCTTTCTCTATCACTGCAATGATTATAACCACAGATAATCTGAGAGAACAGACTGAAAGAAATTTTAAGCAACCTCGTTTTTCCTAAGAACCCTTTGCCCACCTCAAAGGCACCTTCTAATTTGCAGTAAGAGTCTCTTTAGTTTCAGCTGACCCTTTAGACCTGAGGCTATGTAAAACTCAACCTCTGTTTGGTATTACACTGCCATGGTAACCTTCAAAAAGGGCTTTACACAAAGTACCACACTGTAGTAATAAACCACAGCTCATGTTTATGGCATGTTCAAACAGAAGAATTTCCTTAAAACCCTTTTGGAAAGGGCAAAGGGGAAACAGGTGTAGCCATGGGATCACATTAATAACTGCTATTGAAGCCCCTTGTACTGTAGAGAAGATTAATATATTATTATCCCACTGATATTAATCTATTAAAACAGTTTGAAGATTCAAAAATTCCTATTTTAAGTCCACTATTGATGTATGTGCAAGTGATCTGTTTTGCTATTTGGCTTTTGTCTGCTGGTCTACACTCTCAACATTGCAGATTCTGGCTCAAATGATATAGATTTGACCAGAAGAGCAGAAATTTCCCAACACTCCTGCCTTTAGAAACTTATCTTAACAAAAACAATACATAAATTAAACTTTAAAAAAAGTTGAGTAGGAATACTTGCACAAACCTGGCTATTCTCAAATTAATAGCATGATCTTAAAACCATGCTGCATGTATTTCCTGCTTTGATCTGAATGTTTTTTCCAAGGATAGGACTCAACACTACAAATTCTAATCTAGAGGGGAAATAAGGCAAATTCATATGCCCTTAGAACCATGAAAAGCACTGTTTGTACTCTACATAACTCACAATTTAAACTGCACACGTGCACAGAGTCATAATCCATCTTTCATTTAAATTGTCAATACTTGAAGCTGCTCACTTCAGGAATGTAAAACTTCTCAGTAATTTCACTGGGTAAAAGGGTCTGGCAGTGGCAGAGACCACCATGAGACTTTCAGTTCAAGTTTTGTTTGGATTGTTTGGTTGTGGGGTTTTTAATGTCTGTGCTGCCTGGACTACATCAGAAAAGATCCACCAGACAACCTTATTTCCATCCTGTTAAATATTTTTCCCATTGAGGTAAAGTTTTTCTGAATGCATTTCTTCTCAATCCACCAAGTCCAAGCTACATTTAAATAAATGCTCATGATGGAACTTCTCTCCCAAGTCACAGGAGTTGCAGATCTTTCTCACCAAGCTTTTTCCAGCCTCTCAGCAATGTTGTGTTCACTATTTGGCAGCCTCAAGCACTCTAAGCTGAGAAACACAACCTAGGAAGCAAATTGTGTCCCAGGCAGTGACAATGACAGCACAAGAAGGGTTTTCTGCATCGTGTATATGCACAAAGAGTTCTCAAATCTGTCTGCTATTGCTACAAGCTCACCAATGCAGCTGGAAATGCTGCATTTGAAACCAGAGAAGCCTTTTCTCTGCTAAAAGATATCCAGAAATAGTAACACAGCATTTTGTGCAGTATTTGCACATTCAGAATACAAGGGAGAAGTGCCAGCCTTGCTGCTCTACTCAAAATTTATTGGCATGCCCAGGACCCAACTGTGTTGATCCTATTTGCTTTTGGAGAGAAAGAGAAGGAATAATAATGGAAATAGCAGTAATAATAATTAAGATTCAAGCAATCAAATGAGGAATGCTACATTTAATGAAATTTCACCTCATCCAAATGGATGAGCTCATTGCACAAAAGTTCTCTTTCAGGTCAGCATACATTTATTTACACAATCTTTTAATGTATATGTTTAAACCTGAAACCATTTTCGGGGCAAATATAATAGAAAATACAATTCTTTGGTTCAGTGATTCTGATGTTTATTCTCTTGCTTAAATAACCATGACTTACAGTCCACTTTTTTTTTTAGAGATGGATATATAGTATAAATATAGAAGAATAACTGTGGTACAGCAATCCAAAATTGTACCTACTGGCAAATGTAACAAAAGTTTAGGTGTGTTTGGTTTCATTTCCACCAAAAAAATAAGTATTAAAAGTCAGAAATATATATTCAAAGGCCATACAAAAGTATCAGATTCCTATTGATGAGTCAGAAATTAAACATTTCTCTATTTTTATGCAGGAAGATTTAAAATTTCTGGTGCTTATTTGGGTTTTTTTAGATCTTTTGGCATTATCTCCTTACCAGCTAGGTAGTGGAACACCTTACTGGTATCAGAGGACCTTTACTAGTATAAATTACTTCCCTTTGGCAACCAGAAGTAATACTAGAAATGAGTATTACTGTATACTTCTGTGCAAGTGTCCATGCTGAAAAGTTTACTCTCTATTCCAGCTATAATTCCTAATATAAACTGCTCAATAATTTACTCAGACTCCTTAAACTGATGCAAAAAGAAAATGACCCTTTTTACCAAAAAGCATCAGAAAAATCAAAACTTACTAATATTTCTGCACATAGGTCCCTAGCACCTAACCATAATCTTCTAATGGACATGTAACACAGCTGTATTTTCTTCCACAACAACTCAAATTACTACTAATAATGTCTTTTCAATTAGATAAATGGCTGTTATATTTTAAATATAAGATAGATCTCCTATTTCCATTCATTTTCCCCAACAGCTTTAGTTCTTGTAAATTTTTTAACACTGTAACCTCTGTTAAATAAGAATAAAGTGATCCTTATCTCTGATGTAAATCAGTGTAAATCATTGTCTGTTAATAACAAAATTCAGCTCTTACATGTAAATGCATAAAAGGAGCCCTATTTAGCACCACTGCTGTGGTTTCAGCTGCAGGTTTCATATTTCTTTCTGACTGTCACCAGAAGAAACAGAATGCAAACATCTCAGAGCTTGAGCTCTGGTTCAAAGTGTTTGAGCAGATGATCACACACAAATAATCCCCCACTATTCATTACCTTTAGGTATGCAAGTTTCCCCAAAAGCACATTTAGGTAATTTACTCAATCATGGCCTATAAGTTTATTTGCAAGAGGATTTCAACAAAGTTCAGGAAAATTTTACTGCCATTACTAAGGCATACATTTTTAGACTCAGTGCCTAAAATTAGTTTCTAACTCCATAATCAGACATCAAAATAGAGCTGTAAAACCTTCATATGTTTAAGATACACTCAAATTATACATCACAGCTTCAGAAGAACTTAAGCTTGTCTTTAAATTGTTGCAAGCTTGTATTTAAATTATTGCAGTGTCCAGCTGGGCCCTTGCTGGCTGCCCTCTCTCTCTAAGCCCATTGTGCCAGGAAAGCTGAAGGCAGCAGCTCACCACAGCAATTCCATGGGAAATCCTGGTGAAGGACCTCACCACCCACTCCACTCCCAGGTTTCCAGCTCCTGAATCTCACACCACATGCATTTGTGCCTGAGCAACAGAATTCTTTTTCTAATCTCACCATTACTTGTCTCTTCACAACTTGTCAAATGGAAAAAGCACAAAGCACTCAAGCAATAAAAACAACCCCACAAATTCTCTGAAGAGTTTTATGTTAAGTGTGAAGAGCAGCTAAAATTCAGCAGTAATGCAACTACCCATGGCTATTCAAACCACAAAGCAGCTGAACTCCCCTGATGGCAGTGACAGGCCAGCAGCAGCAAAAAGGGAGTTTTCAGTCATCATTAAAAAGCCATGTCATGCAATGCTAAAATCACCCTCCTCCCCTACTGCTGACCATGTCAACAGGGCCCTTTGGCATCCAGTGGGGCTCTGTTAACAGAGCAATGAGCTGGAGCTGCCAGGTATGGCAAACAACCAGTCCTTTGTGATGCCATGAGGATGGCATTAATCACCAGCAGGAACCACCACAGCTCGCTCTGACTTCCCTGATCTAGACACAAGACCCAAAAATAATACTTCAGATATGAAGGACAGGATTAATCTAATTGAAATTTCAGTTGTTTTAGGGAGCCACATCCAAGCTTCAGCTGACAGAGCTCCACACAGGTCCATGGGGAGCAGTGGGTGTCAGGGAAAGTCACCTGTTCAGACATTTGGTACAGGCAGGGCTCGTGGCCTCCTAGTTCTCCAACAAATTAACATTTCCTGGAAGCCAAAACCCAGTAGAAAAGGCAATATGTAAGTATCTATACCCTGCTCTGGGTCTGAGCTGTAAACCAAGCTATACTTTAATGTTAAAATATTACACTTTTATTTATACTATTTTATTAATGCTCACCCCAAATAGGTTCTGAACTCAACTCCACTGTGATAAATTCTCATTATTCCATGTTTACACCATTTATGGCCCACTGTGCCTACAGAATGGAGTAACTCAGAGCCCTTTCAGGTACTCCTCCTAAGACACCTCTTTTATATAGTTCAGGTGGAATATCTGCTTAGTTTGCATCATATGCAGTGTATTTTACCCAAAGACATATTGTACAGAGTCATTAAGTGAAATGCCACAAATGCTAATACCTAGACTACAATATATAGGGAGACAAAAACATGCTAAACTAAAGGAAAAATATTCCAGGCTGTGAAGTGTAACAAAAAAGGCCCATGATGACAGTTTCATCTGAAAATAGCAGACTGAGACATATTGAAATTGGTTTATTGTCTCCCTAATGAGGCAATGTATGTAAAGCCCCAAATACTCTATTATCAAAGTTACCAGCTAGTGTAAGCTTTGAAAAATGAGAAGCAAATCTATAGCTGATAATTAACAACTTCCTTCATTGTTGACTACACAGGAAGGAGAAGGGTGTTTTTACTGCTGCTCTTCTCTGCTTTAGTGCACGATGCTGCTGCTGTGGTCCAGCTCAGAACACAGGAACTGCTTTATTTTTTTCCCCAAAACTCTTGAGAGCTGCAGTCAGGAATGCCTACTTTTTGTGCCCTAAAATGCTAATGCCATTTCTTTAGTTAGAGAGAATTAGAATGATCTGCATAATTAGAACAGATCATAAGGTTCCAAGGTTATCTGTGGTGTTGTGAAGACATCAAGTTTTTTCTTATCAGAGTCTGTTTTCCTAGGGCAAGTATAACTCATCCTCATGCAAACACAAATCCTTAAATACACGTCAAAGTCCTCAAATACATGCAAAAAGCCCCACACCACCAAACATCTGTAATCTACCAATATAATCTATTCAACCATGAGAGAGTGAATCTGAGCTAAACACCTCCACTACCTTATTCTAATTCTTCCAAAACCCAACAGAAATTTATAGCCACATTTTTCTGGCCACACTGGAAAAATTAGTAAGTTGACTTTTCCAACAAAAGCTGTGGAAGCTACAATACTCAGGTATATGCTAAGACCACCTAGAGGACAGAATTTGCAGAGATTTTATCTGAACCCAGCTGCTTCCTACTGAAGGACACCACAGTACAATCATTTGGATTCCAATCTCCTACCAGGCTGCTACATCGAAAGCACCTCTTCCTTCAAATCAACTACTAATACTTCAAGGTTTATCAATGTTCTTTGAATGTTTCACAGCCTCAAAATCATACATGAACCTACCAAATTAGCTAAAACACAGGGAACAGGACGGGAGCCACTGATTAAATTAACTATGTGGAAATTTTTCCCCCTAAGATACAAGGGTTTTCAAAAATCCAGAATTATCTCTGGCTGCATATTCCTAGCTGGATAGATTCACTGCTGTGAGGGGGTTTATATTTTGCCTTAAAACACCTCACATTTAGACTAGGTTTACGAAAGTGCCTACATGCAAATCAAAATACTACTTACTCATTTGCCCAGGGCAATAATTATATTTTATAAACTTGTCTAATATCCTTTGTTTCTTAATCAATCTTCAGGGCCTGTGGCAGACAAGCAGGTTTTGTGACTTCTAAAAGTAAAATTTCAGGACTATTTTTAAACATTTATATTAAACAATGTGCATGGTTGCACCCACTGAGTATTTCAAGGCTCCAATGAAAACTCTAAAACACTAAAAGATAGCACAGAAAACTTAAATACAAATCCACCAAATCAAACCTGAAAATCATTGGGTAAACCACAAAATATTTCAATATCTACTGATATTGAAATATTTACTTGATATATTTCAATATCTACTTGAATCCCTTTTATTGCTGATGAGAAATAATAAATTAAATTCCAATACAAAAGTCTATCCTTGAGACCTAGTGCTTACTGAAGAAATAATAGCACTTCCATGCTTTGACACTGAAACTTGCATGATTTTGAGCTTTGGAAAGCACTAAAAAGAAGCCACATAATCAAAAAGAACCTGCACATCTCTGTTAAAATACATATATACACATATATTTTTTTTTCATTCAGTGCTTGATCTGGCCATTATTAACATTAGAGAAAAAAATGCCTCTCAGACTGTAAAACTGCAGAAGATCAGTGGCTATTAATCCAGAGTTATGACAAAGGATACCACACCTAAAACTGTCATCATGTCAGGTATCTTCATATTCTGGACACCATCTAAATGGAAATTTTCCTTCGTGGGTCTCATCACCTGCACTTTCACAGACCAAGCTCCCTCTTGTTCATAATCCTGACTCATATCCATCACCATTTGGGAGCAAGTGTGTATCTTTGCAGGGCTTCAGAATTCCATCTGTCCTGCCTGAGATTTCCTGAAGTACAGATAAATTCCACTGAATAACACTGCAATATGGGGAATATATACATTTAGAGCAGCATATGGAAAAGCAATATTTAAAAGTACTTCTCATATATTAAAAATATACATGTGATTTAGAAATGAAAAAAATAAACTAAGGAGGAGGAAAACATCATCATTAGACTACAAAAATCTATGGCAAAAGTTTAAGATTCAGATATAGGCTCAGTTGGGTAGAATATTCTGCAACAGCTTATTCCTTCAAGAGTATGTCCAAAGAACAAGAGACCATCTGTACAAGAAAATATGTATGGAACACCCTCAGAAAACAAACAGAGCACCCCATCCCCTCCAGCTGCCCACTCTGGTTTCGTGTCCACAAGGGGTGAAGTGCTGGCTGGCAGCACAGAGTTCTCAGGGTGGTATTGGGCAGTGATGCACAAACAATCAGCAGAATGAGCAGAACCTTTTCTTTACTGCTCCCTGCACTACACCCAAATCCAGCACTGAAGTCCTGATGTGACAAACAGCTTCACTGCACAGTCCATTCTTGGCTGCTCTGGGATGTTTGCAGAGCCACCATCACAACCCAAGTTCGTGCCATCCTTGGTTAATATTTGTCCTCTGTAAAAGAACTTGGTTTTGCACACCCATCCTTTTGAAAGAGTCACAGAGTAACTGAGGCTGGAAAAGACCTCAAAGATCTGAGTCCCACCTTGTGCCCCAGCCCTGAGTGCCACCTCCAGCCCTTCCTGGGACACCTGCAGGGATGGGCACTGCAAAGCTCCCTGGGCAGCCCCTGCCAAGGCCTGAGCAGCCTTTCCATGGGGAAATTCCTGCTGGTGCCCACCCTGAGCCCAGCCTGAGGCCGTTCCCTCTGCTCCTGTCCCTGTCCCTGGGAGCACAGCCCGACCCCCCGGCTGTCCCCTCCTGGCAGGGAGTTGTGCAGAGCCACAAGGGCCCCCCTGAGCCTCCTTTGCTCCAGGCTCAGCCCCTGCCCAGCTCCCTCAGCCCCTGCTGGGGCTCCAGCCCCTTCCCTGGACACTTTCCAGCCCTTCAATGTGTCTCAAGCCATGAAAGGCCCAGAACTGGACAAAGTCTCACGAGTGTCAAGTATTTTTTGACAGAAGATACGGATGCATCCTTTACCCTGCTCAAATAAAGCATCTTTTCTAAATTTTTTTTCCATCAACACACAATTTCCCAGTTTTCCAGTCCCACATCTATGGAATACTGAAGAGGACTCTCTCCCAAAGAGTTTTAAATCAAGTGCAATTTGTTTGGAGATTTCTTTTAAAACAATTTCTGGTTTTAAAGAAGCCAAACACTTCTGAGCCATACTTTTTGCCTGGATTTTCTAAACAATACAATGAGAAATCCTGATCAATAAACATTATCTCACGAGAACTTGTAAACATTTTCCAAATTCATCCCCTGTTGTCATAAACTCAGCTCTGAAAGAACATTGTACTTAGCAGGGAAAAGAGATGCTGAGAAAAAAAAAATGAAAATCAAAAACACACAAAGAAATTAAAAGCACACAACCAAAACCATACCCATTTTTATGTTAGAAATAAATCCCTGGGGACTATTGCAATAAACATTCAAACATCTGAAAATAAAACTGCATCTTCCAGGAAAACACCCTCAAATTCTATTTTGTCTGTTCTGATGTCACAAAAAATTCAAGCTTTATATGAACTGCAAGTTTCATTCATTGAACTTCAAACTATTTTAAGCAGCCAGGTTTTTTCTGCTGTTGTGTTTTTGGGGTGATCCAGTCACAGTTAACATTGCAGGTAGCACTGTCTCCAAAGCTGTAAAAACCTTTACTAGCACAAAGAAATTGCAAAGCAGGAAAAAGTTTAAATTATTGCAGAAATAAACCTAGAATATAAATGGTGCTATAAAACCCTACTTGTTTCAGCACTTTTTTTTGGTACTGCACTGTCACTATCATGTGGCAATCACAGGAAATCTATTCTTCAAGAACGAGCTCTTAGCCACTCTTGAAGAGCTAAAAATGCCTTTTTTCCAGATGGCCTAATGATAATGGCTTTTCACAGATCAGCTGCAAAAGTTGGTTGTTTTGTTCTCACTTCAGTTAAGTAAAATTCCAGAAATGCCACAGTCAAGTTAATCTCAAAGAAAACAGATATAATGAATACAGAATCAGGGGACTTGTGGAAACTGTGACTTCAGTGGAAATGCTTTATTCAGCTCTGCAACCACCAAACCTCACGCTGTGAGATCTTGTGGAGCTCTTAGGACCAGGACCAAGCCTGGACACACACCCAGAGACCCCCACTGGGAGCATCTTTCTTGTTAACTGACCATAAGCTCAGCACCTCTACCAAACCCAAGCTCTGACAAGGGGAACACAAGGAAAGGGGCATCGTGGTTTAATTGTAGCTCAGTAATTGTGGCCCCAGCCTCGGAGCAGCCAGGGTGCTTCCCCACAGAACACCAGGCAGAGGGCAGCTGTGACATTTCCACCAGGACAGACCTGAGCTCTGTGATGCTCTCGAGCCTTTTGCCCTCCCTGAGCAGAGATTCCCAGCACCGGCGCCTTTAGACCCGACTGCATTTCTCCAAGGAGAGGAGCAGAACTAAAAAGGGCACTGGAGACAAGAAACCAGGATCATCAGAAGCATAAAAGCACAGGTCATAAATTGCCAGCTTCCAGAAACAGGGAGCACAAATTTGGGAAAATATAACCCTACTTGTGCTCTGCAGCTTCTGCTTCTTCCCTGTAAATCCTTCAGTGGCCAATGTCACAAAAAGGACAGTGTCCTGGAAGGCTTTCACTCCGCTGTGCAATAGTTGGTCTAATGATCATAAATCTGAAGGTGTGAGGGAGCACTGCAGAACTGGTTCCCACTTCAGGAAATTTCAGCTGGCCACACACCAAAATTAGCAAACTGAGGTCACTGGGTTTGATCTGAAGCACCAGACTAAGCACATAAACCTCTAAAATACCCTCAGAGTACCTTACATGTCTTGATAGGCATTTCCAGACTCACCTTTGTCTATTACAAATAAGGAATTTTTTAAATTCTCAGAGAGCCTTTGACTTCAACAGAATCAGTTCATCCTACTAGCAGTTGGTTGGAAAATCTTATAGATTCTATAATAAGTTGCATTTAGATAAAAACTGACTGAATTTCTTTAAGCAGAGTAACACCCACAGCAATAAGGAGAACTCAGTACATTGGTGGTTTAATGCATTTAAAACAAAGCTCAAAATCTGTTTTGTAAGCAACAAGTAACTTTTTTTTATGTTGCAGAAAGCTTAACAAATCCCCCCTACACCTTATTTTCAGTTCAAAGTTTCCACTACTCGCAACAAAAATAATTTTACTTGATGCTCATTCCATCAAATCAGTAGTTATCATAAGGAAACTTAACTACATTTTCACCTGACTTAAAACTTATTTTTTTAACTCACAGAGCTCAAAATTTCAACATAGACACTGTAAAGTTGTATAAACCCAGTATAGAAAGCTACAACAACCACTCAGAATAAGTGCTTAGAATTCCTAAAAAAAGAAAAATTCAAAAACACAGCTTGCCGTTCCTATTAATCCTTCTCTTTATATTGTGATGTTTTTGGAAGGCTTTTTAACCAAAAAAATCTAATACAGATTGTGTTCAAGATATTTTAAAATACTCTGTCTACAGTCTTTAATGAGAATCAATCCTAGTCATGCAAAATTTTAAAAACATGTAATGTGGTTTCTTTCCATCCAATTTGTTCACATACATATTTGCTTGTTTAAGTATAAAATCCTGATAAAATCACATGACTTGTTTCTGATAATTCCATCATTAAGCACACTTTAAATGCCTGATACTAAGCATAGTCACACACAGGAAAATGCAGAAGTAGAAATAAATTTCAGCTGGAAGATTCCTTCCCCAAAAAACAATTTCTTTCCCAAAAAATAACCACTATATAAATGAAACTCATATCTGAATGTATTTGTAGTACATCAGTATCTTCAACAACAAAATGCAAAGGCAATATATTATACCAGACCCTGATCTAGGACAGGCTGAAGCAGTAAAAAATCCCTGGCAAAACAAAGAAAGCATAAAAGATGCTGAAAAATATCAGAATTCTACAAAGGGAAAAGTCAGTTTGGGAGGACTTGGAGCAAGGCAGCCTCGTGAGGAGGAGAGAGCTGGAGCCCACCAGTGCAGCCCGGAGCAGCAGCAGCAGCTCCTCTCCCTGCACAGAGCAGAGCCTCTGCCTGGAACTCAGCTTTTCCTCGCAGCACTGCACACGTTGGCTCTGCCTCTGCTCGCCCTCTCCTCTCTGGAATGGCGCTTTAACTCCTCGTCATAAAAAGATATGATTCCAATGTTTATACTATGAGCTACATTTATCTTTAAGAGCAAGATGTTGAGTTTAGCTCTAATGATGAAAAAAGCCTTTAAAAAGGAAAACTCATCGCAACTCATTATGGACGATAAAGGCCACAATTTAAGGATTCTGTAACTCCAATGATGATCATTTTAAAGTAGATTTATAGCAGAAAATAGTTAGATACTTTTACTTCAGTTATAATTTTCCATTTTGTAATTTAACACTCCTTTAGTTCATATTTGCACGTTAAAAATATAGCTTGAGAAGTCCATCATTAAATACTTTTAATAAGTGCAATAAATAAATTTTACAGTGTGCATAAATCTAAGAACAAAACACAGCTTAAATTGTTAATCTTACACTTTTTCTCATTAATTGCAATACATAAACATATGTTTTATACAAAGATATTTGCTACAAAATAAGTATAATAAATACAGTTTACCACATGTATTAATCTTAATAGTTACAAGCTGTTAATCTTATATATTAGGTAATAATTTGCAATAAATAATTGTTTATTATCTTGATGTCTGCTTGTCTTGGGTTTTAGCAATATGCAATAAAGAAATGCAATTTTGAATAATTTGATTGTAAGACTGCTGGGAAAATACTGTAAGTTATAATTAGCTGAGGGAGGATTCTGTTCACTAGATGAACCATAGAGATATAGTTCAATAACAGAAACATGCATTATTGCTAACATAAATAATTTAAAAAGTTAACTTCAGTTTCAAGCAATAAGATTTTTTAAAAGTTAAATGCAAATAAAATTAGCAAAATATTTCACATTCTTTACTTTTATCATTTTGTGTTCACTGAAAACAGCAACAAAAAACCAGAGAAGCATTTCAGCCTCCAATGATTTTTGGCACAACCCACAAATATCTATCTCCCACTATCAATACTCACCTGCTCAAAAGCAAATCAGATTTCAGTATCAAACCATCTTATGTCCACTTCTAGTAGAGGACATTCTCTCATATTTACTAATCTTAATATTTTTTCTCTTATACAGAACTGGTAATAATTTGTCACAAATATTTGTTCATTATCTTACTATTTTCTCACTTTGGAATTTGGTAACTTGCAATAAAGAAATGCAATTTTGAATAATTCAATTGCAAGACTGCTGGGAAAAAGGGTAAATTCTAATTAGCTGAGCAAGAACCCAGTGGCTTTAAAAGGAGACTGGTGTTTCTTTTCAGTAACTTTAAAAGTTTGCTTTTCATCAAGTAAATGTCCTCTCAAATTAGGCAAAGAACTATAGTAAAGGCATTTCAAACACATCCCTTCTACAGAAACAAAAGGACAGGCACAGAAAAAAATTCAGTATACATAGCCCCTCAAACCCCAAGGTGCTTGTGTTGGGCATTAACAACAGGATATGTTTTCTATGTTTTGCATTTTTATGCAACAGGATTTTGCACACTTTTTTCCCTTACCTATCCTAATACAGATAAATAGAGAAATCAAATCCACCTGTAAAATATAGACAAAAATATAAAGGTGAAGCTTCTTGTGAACTCTAATCTGGCTCTGTTTCCAATCTGTAAAGCATTACAAATGCAATCAGTACAGAACAAAATAAAATCCGTCAGAGATCACAGTACTTCAGAGTGTTTATTATCAAAGTTACTATGCACATACTTATACTATCTCTGAAAATTATCTACTAATAAATATTGCTTCAAACACCAGTATTTGTAAAGAAATGCCATTTACTATTACGAGGAGTCATGCATCTCTGAATTTTATGACACACAAATTCCAAACACTCTAATACTGTAATACTTGTCCCACCTCTTCACCTCGGTCAGTTATGTAAACAAGCTGCTTGTATTTTGTTTAAACATCATCTAAAAATTATCAGCAAGCCACCAAACTGGCTGAGATAAGGACAGAAACTTCTCATTGAATTATCAGAATCTGGTGTGTGAATATATCCCCACTGTAAACTGCAAAGATGAAGCAAATAATTTACCTTTCTAGAAATTTTAACTGAAATAAATGGTAAGGCAATTTATAATGCAGTTATAGAAACCTTGGAATGCAGTTTTATCAAACTGCCAATGCTAAGATCCTGCAAAACAGCGGTGAAAGAAGAATTTATTTGTAGGTAGATTTGCACAAGTGTACTGATATGTAAAGATTTTTAAGCTAAAAAAATTCAGAAACACGTTGTTAAAATCAGAAAATATTACAGTGTTAATCATTACAGAAGTTGAAACATGACAAAATACAAAATCACAGTGAGAAAAACAAAAATTGCTTGAATTAATACCTTACTCCCACTTGCCTTGCACAAATAATCCCATTGATTTTAATGAGACTATATGAATAAATACAGCATGGAAGAGAACAGGATGAACAGTGTCAGACCTATGACAGAATAAATTCAGAAACCCTTTGCATAACATGCAGAGAACATTCCCATCTAGAACTCAACTGGATACCACTACTTCAGGTACTTAAATGAATTTGTACCCAGCACATAACAGGAGAAAAGCAATCGGAATCCTCTGTTCACCAAGGATAAAAGGAAAACATCCTCAAAACAAAAGTGGGGTTTTTACATCAGATGAAAGGCATTTGTTAAACAAAGAGCTGAAGAAGTCTGCTATTCAAATGAAACACTGTACTAAAAAAAACACAGCGAGACAGGCATTATTAGAGGCTTCACAGCAGATGGAAAAGCTACTTCGTTGTAGCCTAAAGATGTAAAACGCAATCCCAGTCCCTAAGTGGCACTGGTACAACTGTGGAAATCATAGAGCCAGATGAAGCACATAAATTTCCCCCATGAACAATTGTTTTCATTTCCCTCCCGCGCCACCGGGCACCGCGGCCGCTGCGCGCTCCCGCGGCCGGGCACGCGCGCGGGGCTGCGCGGGGCTCTGCTGCCACCGCCCGGCCGCGCCCGGTACTGCACCCCGCGGGCCCCGCGCCGGCGCCGGGCGGGACAATTCCCCAATTTCCCGGCGTTAACGACGGGAATCGGAGCTAAAAACCGGCTCGTGGGCACCTCAGCAGCCTGAAAGGTCCCTTACCCCAGGTACTGGCGCCGCCACCGGCTCTCCTGAAGTTGCCTTCACCAACAGCTACAGGTGCTGCTCGCCAGAAACCCGTACAGCAACTCTCTAAAATAACATTCTTAAAACTAGTAAAGGTATTAAATAACTCTATACAATTCTCACCCAGTATTGCCATATCAACAGAAAAGTCTTTGGTGACTGCAAACCCGTACAGCAACTCTCAAAAGTAATGTTCTTAAAATAAATGCATTAAATAACTCTACACAATCCTCATCCAGTATTGCCATTTAAACAGAAAAGGTTTTGGTAAAGGCTTATCTCAGCAAGGTTTTGGTAAAGGCTTATCTCAGCAAGGTTTTGGACACCTGCCCAAAATTCCTACTCCTATAACCAATTGCTCAATAGTATTGTTAACTATATTAGCAAAAGTGGTATTTGAACAAAAAAAAAAGCCCACGTGTTTTTACATCAGATATAAGAGATTTCATAAAAACAAAGAGTAAAATTCTAATTGTCCAAAAGATGACATTGCCCTTCACTGGAATAGCAATTTCATGTTATAAATCTAATATTTTCATTTTACAGTAATGTAGTTATTAGTGCGAAACTCCATGAACACAATTTTTTTAATATAAAAAGTTACACATTATAATTGTGGTTTTTAAGAGGAAAATGCTGTAATAAATTAAAAACCATGTTGGATGAAAACCAAAATATGAGCAGAATTTCAGAAATCTGAATATGTCTCCTGGAATGGTTTCATCCTTCCATTTTCTTGTTTAATAAAATACCTTACAATTCTCAGTCATATCCAAACAAGACGTACACCCTGGAAGTGGTCAAGGGCAGAAATGGTGGTGAGGTCCCCCCAGGTAATTGAACAGGTCACAGATGTCTACTTCTCATTTATGCTCTTCACAAGAGCCCATTTGCAGCTCTTTGTGACTAACAGGGCAATGCACTCATTTTTAGTTCATACAGATGACACAAACTCCTCAGCTCTGAATAACTCTTCTTGAGGCAGCAACAGCAATTGCCCTCTACCTCCAAAATTGCACAGGAAGATCATCCTAGATAGGTACAGGAACATAATGGAGCACAAACCCATAGTGCCATTGATGTAGTATTGGACATTTTTATCTCTTCAGGCAGCTCATGGCACCATCTCTAGGACCTCCTCAAATTTGAGAACTATGTCCCAAAAACACAAAAAAAGCAGATCATGTGTATTTCAAAGTTCCCAGACCTGCTTCTATGCCACTTTTTTAAACCTCAAGCTCACAGGATACATTGGATATTTCTGGCAAGGTAGCCAACAAAAGATGGGAGCAGTCTTATGCACTCAAAGTTCAAACAGAAACGAGTAGAAGAGCAGGAGTACACAGATCCTTCAAAAGTGAAAGAGATCTTCAATTAAGGTCACATTGCCTGGAGAGTGAATGCCAGCACCCTAAACTAAGTTGTACCACAAAAACCTCACTGCCCATAACAGGACTGACTGCCTGTGTCCAAATTACTGCTCCTCCTGGGTTTGATGGACAAAAACCAGAGAAGCTGTCAGAGCTCTGCTCCCCTCCTCAGGAAGGGCCAAAGCAGAGGCAGGAGTGACCCTGCCCTGGCTCTGGGAGCTCTGTTCAACCCAGACAGTCCCTGCAGGCCAAGGCTCTGCTCTGGCCTTGCTCCCACCTTCCTTCCACAGAGGCTGGAGCAGGGCTGGGAATGGACTGCAGAGAAGGAGGGCAGTCACCAGCAGTCCTTGCAGGACTGGGTAGAACTGGGACATTTTGGAGCATCCTCCCAGCCTGCTCAGGTGCTGAGTTGCAGTGCACACACTACAGGGGATTCCTCTGGGCTCCTTCACTTCTGTCCTGTTTCCAGTTAAAGCAGAGACAAATTCTAGATGTAAACTCCCATGAGTTTAATTTTAGACAATTTACCTAAAAATTACCTAGTTTAGCTAAGAAGTAATTCATGTCAGGTCTCATGTTGCATGTTATATTGAGTGAAGCTGCTCCTTGGTCACGAGTTTTCATTTTGGAATGTGCTTCATCACCTGCACCTCCTTCTCCTCCTCATGACCCAACCTCCTTCCTGTTCATCCCAGTCTCCTCATCCCCCATCCTTCACTCCTCCTGGCCCCACTGCCCAAGCTGGCAGTGCCAGCACAGAGCCCAGCCTAAAAATCCCAAAGCATTTTATTAATTTAGGCTTCAGGCTATGCCTCTACACCCCTGGTGTAGCTGGCAACCAGCACCTACAGTCAAACTCCAAACTACAGTATCAAACTCAAACAATTCAGAATTAGACAATGGATTGACAATTTCAAAGATATTTGTTCTGGAGGCAGGCAAAATTTGAGTGCCAATCTCTGTCCACATTGCTCTAAGACATCTGAAGTTACAGAAGCTCCTATTCCCCCAGATAAGAGTAACCAAAATGCTTTATTATCCTGCCCCTGTTCAGGATGTTTCATCTTCCCACTGTGTGGGTTTCACACAGTTTAGTTCACCTACTCCCCAGCTATTTCAGGTCTACCTACAAAAGGATCTCTATACATGTGAAAAGCATCACAATTTCACTGCACAGAACAGCTCCCAGGGAAGCCTTGCTATTACATAAAGAAAGGAAATGTTTTTGAAAGATTTTTTCTTTTAGTGCTGTATGGACACAAATTTTTTTTTCTAGACCATATGATAAAAATGGACACCCTGAATAACCAGATATTAAGCAGCATATTATAGATCAGTTTGTACTGGCAAACTTGATACTTATTTTACCAACATCATTTGCTGTTCATTAACACGTCTTTATTAATTCTTAATATCATTTTGATATCATAAAAAAATCATCCCTACTGACTCTGCCTAAAAGAAATACTAAATACAATGCTAATATGATACAATGGAAAATTGCTAAACAATAACATGGATCTCTAAGAAAATTTGATATAGATTTCCTGTAGTTTCCCTGCACTATTTTCAACCCTTTTCACAAGGGATACAGCAAAATGGCAATGAAAAGTGAATTTCCTGCTGTTACAGCTACTTTGGATGCTCATGCTTGTGTTCCTGTGGAGCCAGCTTGGATCAATTTCAAGAAAATAGCCTTTATCTACACTTTTGCACAGAAAACACATTTCTGTTTTCAGGAGATGCAATATTTGTCTATGGCCAGTATTTCAATCTGCAGCATAACATTGTTGTAACTTGCATATAATAAAAGCATCCCATACTATCAGAGAAAGATTTACAAAGCAATTGAGGAAAATTATTTTTGCATCATATAAAGCAGGTAGAGAATGATCTAGTTCAGAAAATTTAATAAGATTTATGCACTGTACATAGACCTGTACATACACATAGTATAGTTTTATCTGCTGAAGGAGAAACTGAAATTTATCTGGAAATTAGTATTGTCACTATATTGGGCCTGAAGATGCTTGCACTGATTTTTAGATCAGCCAAATCTTCTGAGCTGGTTTAAGGATTTTGGAGTTCTTGCAGTTATTCCTAACCCAGCTACCAGGTGTGACAATAGGAGGTTACAGCCCACCCTTGTCAGCAAGAAGACAATCAAAGAAATAACTTCATTTGTTTTGGGACACAGACACTCGAGCAAATTAATGCACAAAGCAACAGCACACAAATCTGCTTACTCCTCCTTCACTGGAGAGTTGGTAATAACTGAGGGGCTGAAATCCCACAGCAAGAGTGTAAAGGCACATGTACAATGTACATTCACAACAGAGTAAGTCTCATCACAGCTAGCATTTAAATATCTATAAATATCTATCTTTATTTTTATCTATAAAAAAATAAATAAAATCCCATAGGCTTCAAGGGTGCAAGAGCAGAACAATTACAGTCTGAAAAAACACCAGACAAGAGACCAATGGAATTTGAATCAGCCACCTTTCATCCTGTTCACAGGCAGTCAAATCAAGCACCTTTTACTATTTCAGCTTTGTTGGATAAATATGGACAGGCATTATATGAACTGCACACTCTAAATAGACATATCTGTTCTCTAGCTAAACAAATCACTGCATCTCTGCAAGAAGAAATGCTGTACAAGAATCATTAAATCAGAATTTGAGCTCAGACTCTCACATGGCTGCAGCAGACCTGAGAGTTGATGACAATAGCCTGGCCAGGTCCTTGCTCAGTGCAAACAGAAATCTGAGGTGCACCAGCACAGACAGAAAAATCCCTAAATTTGAAGCCAGCATTTCCTATCTCTTGTGCTAGGATTCACTCTACCAGAAGCCTTGTTCCCATTTTGGATGCCAACTCTCTGGAGCAGCAAAAGTGACTGCACATCGTGAGCACCACGCTCAGCTCTAGAGCTCAGAGTTGTAACACAGATACAGCAAAAACACAACTGCTGCAGCTCATTTTGTACAATTTCACACCAATCTCCAGATATTTAAAAGGAAAAATGGTAGAAAATATTTGCTTTTATCATTTTTAGAAGGTAGATGTGCCTCTTAATAAGGACTTCAAGTATCAGGTATAGCAGGTACAGCTTCCTCTCTATACACTCCATAAATCTGCTTCTTCAATATACAATTCAAAAAAGCCCCAAATTGCTACTGCTATCATGATAAACATTGGAAAGTTCTGCTTGACCTTTTATTAACATTTTTCTATACCAATATGGTTCTTGTGCTACAAGCACCCTAAGGAATTATGAAAAATACTTTTTTCTCTAGTTTAGCCCATGTGCACTTAATAGGCTCACAAATATAATACCATTATAAAAAAGAAAAACTGCCAACACTGCTAAAAAAATTGTCATAACACTAAATTATTATATAAATATAAAAGGAGTATGTCTGTAAAATATTCACTCAATGAACATCCCAAGGTGATGATTTTGCTATGTTGTTTTTATTCCTGGGAGATCCATAACACATTTGGATATGCCACATGTCACCACATGAATCAGGCAGTTAATGCATGTGCTTTTTAGAAGCAGAGATGTCTTCCCAATAGAATGTGCTATAAAAAAATGTTGAGATTCTGCTGCTTTGTCTGATAGGCATAATTTAATGTCTTGCTTATAATGCTGCATCTTAAGGAAAAATGTGCACTGTCCCATGTAGTTATTTACAATATATTACTAAATCTATGCAAATATATTTCCCTGAGCTTGGTATTATATAAGAAAGGTCAACAATGTTTGAAATATTTTTAAACACATTCCCAATATATTTTGTATATAGCACTAACATCCAATATAAAAATATATATCTTTATATATTTTCAGATATTTCTATTCATTTTATCTTGCTGTAGATTATTACAATAAATATGTGGGGGGTTTTGCCTTAAGACTATAGAAATTGGCCTATCAAGCTATGGCTTTTCATTAGCAGTGCTAATTTATACATTTGTTAAAAATGCAGCATTTAAATTGTCATATGACAGCATTATTTCACAAAATAAATTTTAATAGTCACTATTCAATAATAAACAGATACTCATTTAAGAAAAATTAAGGGGAAAAGGTTTAGGGTCTGTTTCCCATGCAATTTTTTTCACTGTTTCTTCCATTTACCTGTTTTTCCACTCACATTTAAACCCAAGATCCTCAAATACTGTTTATCTGTCCCATTTGGGGATAAATATTTGTCCCAGGGGACAGGTGTCTTTTGTGAAAACTCTGGGCATTTGATCCCATTTACACAGCCTCTTGTCATTTCTACCTTTACATCCAGATTAACATATACAGTTTCACTTGTAGGAAAAAACCTGTTAAAGTGATGAGCAGGTTATAAAAACTTTTGCATCTCAGAAAGCAGGAGTAGGAAGTTAAAGGGAATATGATGATTTTTTTGTTTTTTCTCCCCAGTGCACATTAGGGACAGCATGTATACTATCTGCAGAAGAATGGTGGGTTTTAAAATTCAGGACTTAAAAGTTGAAATATGAAGTATTGCTAATGTTCATGCAATATCACTCAAATACTGCACTATTCCCATTTGCCCTAGCAAGTAACTGACATATTTCCAAATTTTACACACCTGTGATTTCAAAATAAACGTTCTGAAAATTAAGCATAGTCAAGTTGTATATAGTAATGATTTTTTTTACATCTTTAAGTGAATTCTGTATCATGTCATTTTAACAGAGAGCCAAATGAGTTCTGACATTCATTAGTGGTCTTGCAGACCACATACCTAAAGAAGATCCATAGGTTTTCAAGGCCAAAAGGAATCTCCCCTTCTACTTATTTCAAATTACAAGTGCCACAACACTTGACCAAGCCATTCCCAGGTCACATCCAGCTGGCTGAATCACTTCAAGCAGTGAAAAAACCAGTTAAAATCAGCCATGAAATGCCAAACCCAGCACTTGGCTCCAGAAGTGCCAAGCAAATGCAGCCACAGTCAGGAAAAGCCAAGGAGGGACCCAGAAGGACCCTCCAGCTGCTTGTACACTCATATCCCATGGGCACATCCCAATTCCAGCCCTGAAAGATGGGCCAGGACAAGGGTCAGAGCTATTGGTGATTTAACTTTGTGTCCTGGGGCCAACCCTGGGGGTAACCCACAGGTAAGGACAGGGCCAGGATGAGATCTTTGCCTCCCATCTTCTCCCAGGTCAGAATTTCCTGTACACCTACATTTCTACTGAAGCCCTCTACTGCCACTCTATCTTTTCCAAGAATTGCTAGGCATCTTATGAAATATTTAAGGCATGTAATGTCATTACTCTGTTGATGTTTTCATTCTCTGTGTGCAGTATTGGTTATTATTAGAATTAATATTTTAATTTCTAACATTTTTGTCATCTCTCATGGGTTTTTACTCAACTGGTTCACATCAGTTTTTACCTACTTCATTTATTTTAATATTAACCACATTAATATTTCTCCTTTTTGTATTTCAACTAGTGATAAATTAATTTCAAAAATTCATTATATACTTGATTTTTAATTCTAATTCCACCAAAGTGTTAGAAATGTTATTCTGAAAGTCTATTGAGGGCCATATTTTCTACAGAAATGTCCCAGACTTTTGTGATTGTGATACAGTTTACATTTGCAAATCAAATATTACAGTGTGCACACAATTACTTAATCAAAACTACATACACAGCCACTGGGCCTGGTAATATAATGGAGCTTAATCCTGTTTTCAGCACAGGTATTTCTCACATTGCCTTCCTGTTTTCCCCTTAACATGCTCATGAGTACTTTGTTTTTCCTTTTCCGTCCTTAGCATGGGCTACACTGCCTGTGGATCTCCTACACTTTCATTCATCTGAATTAGACACTAACACAATCCTTTGAATTGATAATACACACATGAGGCCGTGCTTAGATCTAGGATAGTTCTGGTCAGAAACTGTGATTAAGTCCCTGCATGTTTAAGCAGACCAAAACTGTACAGAACACTGATAGACAAAGTTGATATTTAATACCACGACAAGCACTATAAATTCAGCAGACTGACAAAAGAAGGCTCTCAAAAGTTAAAACATAATCAAAAAAACAACCAAACACTTCAGCAGGAACAAACTATGAATAATGCCTACAACTGGCAGATTTTTTTAAGAAATCATTTCTAGGAAAATATTTTGAATTGTTCCCATAATGTTTGCAAGTAAGAACAAGATCTTAATTCAAGACTGGAGTTACTTTCTCAGCATTATCCTTCTCTTACATGTGCAGCTACACCACCTCAGAGCTCAATAAGGCTCACTGTCTGCATTTATCAAAGGCTGGAATTCTCTCTTGATGTCAGGGAGATCCTCTACCAACGCTGGATCTCTCCACACTGCTCACCCAGTTCCAACCAACGCTCCTCTGGAACTCACCATCCATCCCCTGTGAATGCACACACAACACACAGGAGGGATGTTTGGTGCATGGAGATCACCTTCAGGAAACACCTGGACCTCAGCTCCTGTACCCCCAATAAAGCTCTTTTTTCTTGATTCTCTCTGATATATCCTACTTCAGAAGGGGTGCAAAGGCGCCCTGTTCCTGCCTCCTTCAGTACCAAACCTACCCCACCTATTCTGGCACTTGCACTTTGCTTTCTGTCTGCAAAGGATGCACAATATCTGCAAAGGTTCCAGGAGTCCCTTCAAAGATATTCACCAAACCTAAATTTAGGAATTTCTGCAGAGGGCTTTAACCAACACCATCAAAAGCAACACATTGCCCTCACATAGGAAAGTATGATTTTCATAATCTCAGAGTACACCTGCCAAATATGAACTTTATGTTGCACTATTTCTTGGTGAAGGTATGGTGACCAGAATCTATTGGTGTATTTAAATAGCAAGTTCAAAAGTAACCTAATTTAGTCAACTAATCTTGTTTATTTCCTAAATATTGTTAGTTTCTATCAGTCCGATGATTTTTCCAGACACTTACATAACAAGCATTAAAAAGATACATTTAGCAGCTACAGCTGTTAACATAACAAAGGCTACAGAATCCAGAGGTTATTGCATTCTCCCAAAAGTACTTAAATAATAGCCTAAAATCTGAAGAATTACTTTAATACTTCAATAAAAATAACCCAATTCAAAACATTTTCAAGGAAACATAGCTCCTTGCTCTAGGCTACCGAATAATGGCTGAAAGAAAGTATATAGCTTGTCACTTCTGATTAGAGAACTGTGCCTCTGTGCTTTGAATGAGAGGCATGTCTGGTAATAGGAAGTGCAGATATTAAATTTAATAAAATAACGTGGAATACGATATATATGAAACTTGACCAAGTATAGCACAAAATGTAACATACATTACCCTGCTCAGTCAACTACTGTGGCCTAGCATCTAATGACAGACTTAATTTCTATTTTCCAAGGAGAGTACTACAAAAATATAATTTTCAGATTATACAAATATTTTATCAGACTACACAAAAAATGTAACAAAAAATTGCCTTACACAGCTACATGAATACAGAACAGCAGCAGAAATTTGTTAGACTATGAAACATTCAGCCTTAAAATTCCACAGAAAGGAATTCCATATTAGGTCTTGTAAATAATTAGTTACAAAGACCCTGATGATAATACATTACAGCATCATATGGCCCACAGCATATTTCTTTCTTTTCAGGTTTAAGGATTCACTCGGTTTTGGGGTTATTTTTTGGGTCATCTTTGGTTGCTTTTTTAACACACAATCAGGATAGAGCATTAACATACTGCTTAGGGAAAAGGAAATGCCTTATCTCTGGTTTTGTCTTAATTCTGGCATTCCAATGCAAATCCTAACAGCTTTGTCTTTCAATACATTAACCCTCACCTTGTTTTTTCACAATTAAATAAGCTCCACACAGTATTTTCCATTTCCTTTCTAAAGCAGAACTATGCTACCTGTAATATGACACATAAGGGATTTTAAAACAATTCCAAGAGCTAATCCCAGTAAACCTAGAATTAAAGTTCTTGTTTTCATATTTCACTTTCAAAATATTTAGAACTTTGACAGATATGACATTATGTTTTCATTAAAACAGTTGATTTCAAAATGCTGCACTGTGCAAAAACACCATAAACAGTTTATGATGAACTGCCACACTCTTAATTAAAACAATAAATCCAGTGCACAATATTTGTGCAGCCTCTGGTTTGACCTTTGCCTCTTGCTATCCACTACCAAAGCTGCTGCCTCATTCTGTGCACCAGATGTAGAAGGTTTTAAACCATGATCTGAAAGGCAGTAAAGATAAAATAAGAGAAAATGTGCCATTACTCTTTGCAGTTATGATTAATTCAGTTCATATTTTACAATCTGGTTATGGAGTAAAACTGCAGACTTTACATCAAGCATTTGCCATTCAATATACCAAATGTATAAAAATGCCTGATACTTTAGAAAATGGCACAAAGCTAATTCACAACCACCACATGAAGGACAGAAATAGGAATAATAAAAAAAGGACAGTAATTAGCTATCCATCTAAAATAATGAAGCTATTTCAGCCACTTGGTCAGTCTTGGCAAGAAACACATCTGTTACAACAAAACAAACTAATGCTCCCTTATCTCTCTACTCCTTGATTTTAGATTAAAATATCCTTTAAAACAATCAGGTCTGCTCCACAAAGAGAAACCAAAGGTTATTAATTACTATGACATGCTGTAATGATCACAGATTTGTTGTGTTTTCCTGGAAACAAAGTCAAATACAGAAACAACTCCAAAACCCAAGGACAGGAAATGAGCTGGGATCCTAGAGTACAAGCTGGTGTAGGCAGAAATCTTGCAGACAAGAAGATAAATTGAAAAGTCCTCATTCTGAAAACACTTAGAGATTTATCAGTTTGTTACTTTAATCCTCTAGCTTTGTGTACAGTAAAGCCTCCAGGAGCAAACATCTGGTTGGCAGAGTCAAACATGACTATTCATTGCATCCTTAATATTTCCCTTTTCTGTCAAAAGAAATCAATTGACCAACTGAAGCCAATATAGCTCATTCTTCCATTAATGGGAAATTGGCACAAAACATATTTCTGCCTTAGGATGAAAGGGAAAAACACTGCATGCTGCCAAATTAAGAAATTCAGGATTCAAATGCAAGCCCATTCACAGCCTAAATAATGAAGATTTCCTGTCATAGAATAATTGCCCAGATATCATTCCAGAGAAGGAGAACCTTTTCTTTGCTAGTTCTTTGGTTTGCCCACAGTCAGAAAGAAATCTCTCTGCCCATGGTTCTCTCCCAGAGACAGTCATGCTGCAGTTAACAAGGCACCAGGTGTTTGAGGGGTTAGGGCACTGCTCAGGAGTGGATTTTGAGTATTTCTTTTACTCCCCAATGTCATTTACAAATCAAGGGGAAAAAATAGGAACACACACAGAACTTTCTCCAGCTTTGTTTTCTTTCACAACAGCCATTATGCATTCAAAATCCAAGTGCCTTGCTGTAGAAAGCCACATAACACTTTTCTGCATCATTCAAAAACAACACAAAAGCTCACATTCGATGCAGGAGTTCTGCCAGGACACAAGAGGAAGCACATGTATCTACTTTCCTGCCCACTGAGAAATTAGAAAATAAAATTTAAAAGGCCAGACATTATTAAAAAAATCCACTGCCTTAAAATCTCCAGTATCTTCATTAGTATTGGTAACTCTTGCTTGGATTAATTTTTTTTAATGAGACACACAAAACAATTGCATTATAATCACTCTGAACAAAAAAAACAAACAAGCCCAACCTATAAACAATTTTAACTCCACAAAAATAGCTTCTAAGCACTTTAGGAAAAAAACAACAACAAAAAAAAAAAAAAACAAGCAATTAACACATATTTCAAAGTTTATGAAGAAGTATTTTAGTGTGAGAGATTCACTTGTTTTATTTGTATTATCAAAAGTCAATCTAAAACATTTGTAGAACCTTAATAACATGAAGAAAAGAGTTTAAACATTTAAAAGATTCTATCTTAAACAAATTTTTCTTCCAGCAGCTCTTGAACAATATTTTCCTATTTTCTCTATTTCTAAAAGGGATGTTGGGGGATAAGATGATGCTTCTGTAACACTTCAAATTGTTAGCTAATTTCTGCAAAACATAAAACATTCTTACAGGCTAAGTATACAACAGAAAAAGTTTTAAAGACATCCCTGAAACACACACTGATATACTTAAAAATAGCAACCAGAAGGGAAGTGTTTGCACACTTTTACATTTACCTGAATTCTCCTGCTTAAAGTATGCAATCTATTTTAAAGGGCTACAAATTTCTCTCCATTTTCTTTTGGTTTCTTCATCCAAATATATAACATGTTCTAACAAGGCCTTTCTAGCTAAAGAGCAGAAATTTTTGCCAGCTTTTTGCTTTAAAAGTACTGCATTCTGAAAACAGCAGCTCCCCCTGCCATGGCTTTCATAGAAGTTTTCAAAGACAAGCAAAACAAATAAACATCACCAAAAAAAACAGCATTGTATCAAACACTCCTCTGTAAATCTGTCCCACAAAGAGAATAATTTTTATATTACCACACATATTCATAAACTCCATGCACATACCTGTTCTATCAGGCAGGACTGGCTGTTCTCCACAGGCAGGCAGAAGGACAGGAGCACAAAGAGCTGCCCACACCCTTATATAGCCCATCCCAGGTGGGCTGGGGATGGGCACCAGGTGCACCCACTTATCCTAACAAGGCTCTGCAGCAGCTGTGGGAGAAATGGACAGGGGAGAGGAGTTGGGAAGGGGGATTTGAAGGTTGGGACTTTTGTCTTATTGTTAAGGTTGTGTGAGGTTGCACCTGGGTTAATTGAGTTCACCTGAAACCTTTTTGCTGTGCCTCTGACCCAGCTGGGTCCCATCAGCCAGATTGGCCCTGCAGGTGAAACCCATGGCAGAGCCCCAGAGCTCCTGCAGCCCCTCAGCCAAAAAGGGACCTGGAGACAAATACTGCACACATGCTGGGACAACTTCCAAATCACTAATGAGTCCTTAATGCTTTCACAATACTGAACTTGTTCCTATCAGCCACAATGCTTCATGAACAAATATTAAAGTTGCAGGAGAGCACTGTCAAGATGTAATTTCAATTTAATGTAGCATTTTCCAAAGCAGAAATCTTGACCCTGACAAACTCACCCCTTGATTTAGAACTTTCTAATGAACACCTGTAAACATATCCAAGGGATGATTGGGGTTTTTTAATGTGGTCACCAAAATGCAAAACAAACAAATGTGCCCCCCTGCTATAGAGCTATAGCAAAGAAAGTCAAAGCTTCCAAAAAACAGCTGCAAGAATATTGAACATTAGCCAATAGCACATTTCCTGTAATCTAGTTCTCAAAAACACTTCAGCTAAAAACTCAAACATGTTAGTTGAAACAGTAATTTCATGAACTTACAAGTTTTTGCCTATAAAAATAGGTGATATTTGACAAATTTTCAAGACACTGAAAACAATTTTTTTTAATTGGAAAGGTTGGGCAAACTTAAATTAAGGGTGATGCATATGTTGCTCTAATAATAGTTGCATGCCTACAGCTCAAGAGTCCATCCTTCTAGAAGAAAACATTGCTCCACAGAGTACATTGCACAGGGCATACAATTTAAATCAGCTTTAAATAGTAATTTTGCCTCAAGATCTACTCCACTCCAGCTTCTGGTAGATGTTTTTTCTGAAGAATATGTTTTCTATTTTGTGCAACAATTAACTTGCCTTCCTTTTCCCTCCTGGAAGAAGGAATTGGTCAATTGTGGTAAGATTTCTGGTGTGGGCACCTTCACATGAAATGTCTTTACCTCGCCAAGTAAAGTTGTGGAGCTCTGATTTGGAGAGAGCACTGAATACACAACAGAAATTAACACTGGTACATCCATATAAAGCATCCCCATGGACACAGGGAAGTAAAAAACAGCACCAAAACCCTCTCCATCCTTTTCAACCATTAAATATCTGCATTAGTTATCTCCTGCTGGATCCCATTAACATCTGCAAAGAGAAGTAATGCCCAGAAGGAGAAAAGAGCAAAGCCCAGGCATGAGCAGCCTGGTTTCATGGCAAATACAGAACCAAACATGATTAGTCCAAACTTCCAGCCCAACCACCTGAGGAGCTGAATGAAGTCAGACAAAGGGAATGAAGTCACTCCAGGGAATTTCCATCAGGTCAGCTGCCAGTCAACCAGCTGGAAAGGATAATTCTACATTCAGCATGAGGCAAGGCCACATTCTTGCAACTCTTTCAATGATCCTATAAAAAGAATGATGAGAGAATGGAATGAAAAATACAAATTCGCCTTCTTGTTCAAAATACTCACTTTTCTCCTCAGTATTATCCTTCCTATAGCACATCACTAACACTTCAATTAAGAGAAATTAAATTTCATTCTTAAAAAAATTGTAAGGAATTCACATCCAGCAAAGGAATCAGTGAACTGCCCAAAATATTTAAAGCTTCAAGTTTTCATAACTGCCCATCTCTTTGGGATTTTACTTCAGTGGAGCCTACAGATGCTCAGAACCTTAAAACAAACAGGCTCCTTTCTCCATGTTATATTGGAATTAGAGATGGAGTCTGGATTACACAGTGCCTGACTTAGCTGCTAAATCAAGAGACCTAAAAAGTAATCACACACAGATTTCTAAATTTAGAATAGTGATGATCCCAACTGGCTGAATAAAACAGTTCACAAATGTTACTTCAGTCCATAGAGTCTGAAAGATGGCATCTGCTGGTCTTCAGCAGAGAAACATTCTGTGCTTTAAAAGGCCAATATATAGAGTGCACTAATAACACTGACAGAAACTAATCTGTAACAGTAGGTGTAGGTTTTCAATTTCTCATGGAACTAAAAAGATTAGGAATTTTTCTTTAAAATAAAAATTAATTTTTGGGGTTGAGGAACAGACATATTACCATTCATGTAAAATTAATATACAAATATTAAATGTGCTCACTAGCACAACATTTCTTTGTTATGTATTTCCAAAGTTCTTCTATGAGCTGAACTTTCCTATTATCTTCTTTATCCTGACTTGAATAGCAAAGATTTAAAGAACTGGAGAGAAGTAGATTAAGAAAAATAAAATACATGCTTGAGTCACAATATTCTTTAACCTTCAATCAGACACCTTGCAAGAAAACTGGGCATGTGAAGATCAGCATGTGAAAGATAGCATCCATTAAGGTTTATGCTGCAATGGCTTTAGGGTTCATGAATAACAAAAAATGAGCTCAGTCAGGAAAACTGGTTGAATAAAACTGAGACTAAATACAGTATCCACACAAGGCCTACGAAATCCACCTTCCTGTGAACTCAGTTAATGCTGCTTTCCTATTACAAAAGTAAGGAATTACTATTTGTTCAATTTTAGAGCAGATAAGTGAGGAAAATCTACATTTTCCAGACTATTATAGTCAGGTAACAAGTCTGTCCTTACTGGGAAATGTATTTCAGGCATGGAATGGGAAGAAATAGCAATTAAGCAGTACCTTTAGTGAATTCTAGCTCAGTACACACACAAGGATCTGTAGAGCCAAGAAATTCATATTGCAACAAAGGGGTAGGAGGGAAAAACCTGGAAATTTTTACAGCTTATGTAACCAAGTATTTCTTTTACATTCAGCAGGTGAACCCCAACATTCAATGAATGTAAACAGGATAAATATTCTCCAAAGGCTTGGTAATCCAAAATAGCAGGTAGTAAATGAGCAGCAGAACCCTCCCTGCCTCCCTGCTCAATTGTCAGCTCTAGGAATACTCTGGCATCAACTAAAGGTGCTTGCTGAGCACATCTGCATGGCCAGGAAATGTCTCCAGTGGTCCCAAACATCAACTCATGGCACTTTGTCCATGGTTACTTGGTAGATGTAGGTGACTGATTTAAAAACACAGCTCTGAGGAAAGTATCTGAATGAAAAATAACCTTGAATTACATCAGGTAACAGCCAAGAGTCTTTGTAAAAGAAAAAGATATGCTTTTCTGATAATGTCAGAATATAATCTCCCTTTTTAAGACTGCAGGAAAGGAGTCCTGTTTGCTAAGATGACTAAACAAATAATGAATGATTTTCCAGTGCTTTCATAACTTTTGTTTGAAAATACACATCAGACATTGAAGCTCCAGCAGTTATAAATATGAAGACAAGAATCTTGCAACAGCCTTGTGACTAAAACTCTCCCTGAATAACAATCTATATCTTTACAATGCTGACCCAGGAAATCCCAAATACAACACCTGGAACTACAGAAACCCTTTAATAATATATTATCTTTGTAGGTAAAAGGAAACATTTTATATAGCTCACATGAAAAGGGTGGATCCCACTCAAAATTTATATGAGAAACAAATAAGTCATCATAGAGAATCACAATTCAGTAAATAAACTTCACTCTGAATCTTTGTGTTTTCTTTTTTAACAGCTCAATTTTTTCATTCTGATTTGATTTTTTGTGCCAATGTGGAAATGCAGAGCTGCCACCCAAAAGAGCTGTAGAGAAACTGTTTAAAACAAATGGGCCTAAGCACTGAATCTCTGAGACACTGAATTGTTTGGATTGTGAACCTTAATTTGTACAGCACCACACATAAACAGTGCCAAATGTGAACAATTCAATACAAGTCACACTCAGTTTCTGAAAATCTTGAATTCTAGTTTGAATTCTGCAAGCATTATTTAAGAAAACATATCCATATTTAATGAGGAATTCTTCTTGATTTATCCCTGAAAAAAAATCTCATCTTGAAAAACCTAACAGAGGCTTTAAGACACTTATCCTAAAGTAAGTTACCTGAAAAATCCGTGCTACTACACATGAATAAACATTGTTTTTAAAAATCATACACAATTCTCTGTATTTCATCTTTATAAGTGTGTCTTACTAAGTTCTACCACTGGGACAGTAGAAAAAAATAATAGTGATACGTCTCCATCTAATTTTTTATGTCTTTCTCAGTGTTGTTATAGGGCTAACATATTCTCCCTCTCAACTTTTTTTTTTAATTGTGGTAGCACCACTGGGAGCAGGTGCCTTGAAGTGGGGGCACATACCAAGCCTGACCTCCCTATGAACAGCTCTAAATTCCCTGATCTTGTTATGAATATTTTTTCTTCAAATGCAAAGCTGCAAAATGCATGAAGGCTAAAGTAATTCAATTAAGTATCTATTCTGAGCTGGAAAGGACCATTTTGTTAGAAGCAGTGGAGCACTAGTTTAACCCTTGTGCTCAGAATTCCCAAGCAAGTCAGCACATTAAGCCAGCTCTTCAACTTAAGAACAATTACTGTCATTTATCAGCCTGAATAGCAATAATGCACAAATCGACAGCTTTCAAGAGGCAAAGACCCAGCTAGGTGTAATGATATGCAAAGCCACAGCACTCTGCATTTTGAACTGTCTTCAGCCCATCAATACATCTCCAAGTACCTACAATTTATCAATACAAATGTGGTACCCAATGAAGGCAGGACCAAAAAGATAAATATGAACAGGGTGGAATAAAAGGTTCAAGAATGTTTGAATTTTATAATGATGAAGTGCAGATCACATTCTTACAGCATTTTACATGCAGTGTCCTGATCACATCACATTTCCTTCAGTAAGAGGAAACTTGGATAAGAGATAATCTTTCCTTCAGGTAGTTGTAAGCAGCTGCTTTGCTATTTTGCCTTTTTATGTTGTTTTTGTTGTTGTTGATGTCGCCTTTCTTTTCTGTTCTTTCTTTTTTTTCCCCTGCCATTTCTATTTCAAATGTGCATCTATGCAGTAGTTACACAAGCATGGTTACTTCTACTGAAATATATAATTAACATATCATTATTTTATCTCAACAAAGCATAGCTCATACAGAAAGCATCATTTGTGTCTCATTACCTTATAAACTGATTTTAGTAGCAATTGAAGGACTAAAGGAATGGTTGAAATTATTTAATAGCATAGATAGCAAATAGCATTCAGCTCATGAAAGTCTCAAGCCTATAAAACTGATTTCCTCTGTACCTGATCTAATTGTATGGGGGGTTTGTTGTTGACTTTTTTGGCTTTTTTAGCATTACAGCTTTTTTGTGAACAGACCTTTCAGCAACCAAAGTTATTGCAGTGCTCAGGTATTCAGATTCCCTTTCTCATACAGGCAGGTATGGGCATTTGGATTACCACGTATACAGGGAATAAAAGGATTTCTATGTTTTACCATGACAAAGAAAAAAAATCAAGATTATAATTATTTCACATGCAAGTCTGCAATTCCACCTGAAACATTTTGTTTTATAATATATTTTTATTTTCTAGTCCTTACTTTCTATTACTATACCATGTAAACTGTTACACGTAGTCCTACCTCTATTCAAGATTTCAAGGTGTTTCCTTGAATTAAACATCTACTTGGAAATGTATTTTGCACAGGGGATATCACCATGCAAGCTATTTTTTCTACATCATTTTCCTCTTCCAAAAATTAATAATTTTATAGAAAGTACTGAGATGTCCAGATGGATAAAGTGAGGGATGAGCAGAACCAAAAGAGCTTTTGCCAAAGAGAAAAGTCTTTTAGGTAAAGAACAGAGAGCAGGAGCTCTGAGCTTATTCTGAGCTCTGCTACAAACTTCTCATAGATGAACACATCACAAAAACCTGTTCTTCCCCAGTTTCCCTACAGACAGCTCCTTTCTAACCACAGGGTAAAGCCTCTTCAGGGGACAGTTATAGATCCATGGAAAATACAACACCCTGACCTATGGACATCTGTGTGCTATCCCTGAGCAGAGGACTGCAACAGCATTGTCTTCATCAGACAGAATTCACTATATCATAGGGGGATATATAGCTCAAACTTGAGAGGACTTAACAGGAGTCTTCACATTATTTAAACTACTATTTTAAAAATAGATATCATTTCCTTATTATTTCATCTTCTTCTGACATTTGGGAGGAAGGTGTATGTTCAAATGCTTTGACTTTATTTTTCAAAACCTGTTTGTGCTCCTGGCAGCTTTTTTCACAAACTTTTACCTTCTTACCAAGGGAGCTCATTCCATGTTCCTGAGCATATTTGTCTTTCAGGCAGCAGCTGCTGGAAGTGTGCAGAGGTGCAGAGATCCAACACACAAAGTGTGAGATGAACTGAGCTTAAGAGATCTTTCCACTGTGACCTTCATTCTACTGCTGATTACAACTGTTCTCCAGTTTGGCAGACTTACCAGTAAATTATATCAGTATTCCTTCAGAAGTAATTCACTGTCAAGAAGAAATAATATGTAGGACCTTCCCATTTCAAGGCAAAACAAAGAGAAACCTGCCACTGATACAGACAGCACAGGTCAGAGAACTTCAGAACTGCTGTGTTTGCTCCAGCATTCTGCTTTCAGCTCACTTAGCAATGCATATGGAAAAATCCACCATAATGGAAACATAATAGCATTATTTTCCAAGAAGGTGAATGGGAAACTAAGCAGAACACAATGAATGCTTATTTTGATTTATATCTCTCTTACTTGTTACTGCTTTGGCAACACTTATGATTTTTCACAAGTCTCCTGTTACTTGGTATTTCTTCTCATCTAACCACTCCTGCAGCTCTATTATTATATTTTAAAAATCTCATTTTCTCTTTTTAAATTATGTTTCTAACATTCAGTAATTATGAGAACACACTGGAAGTTTCAAGCCAAAAGTTTCAGAATACAAAGGGAAACAAAAAAGAACATAAAATGCATTGTTTTAAAAAATTGCTTTAAACCAATATAATTAGGTTTTTTATCAGAAATGCAGTGGTCATTGTTCTGGAATATTCCTGTAAGTAATGGCTGTAAAGCTACAGCCCCAACAGAACTTTCATCCCTTCTCTTTCTGACATGTTTGTGCCCAAACTCTCTGCTGTTATCAAGCTCTATTACTCCTGTCTAATAGCAGCATCAGAAATGCAAATTTGCTATAAAAATCCAAGGCAAAAACAATTACATTGATAAAAAATAAATAAATTATTCAGAAGAAGAGGAGAATACACTCAAATAAAAATGTAAGCTGAACAACCTAAATGACATGTTATTGTGTCAAGTCCCTTTGTTCATTTCTTATGTCTAAACTGACTGAGAGTTTGATCTTGCTGCCTCTAAATTCAAAACAAACTTCCATTTTTTCTTTGAGAAAGCACAGAAATATCTTCTGGAGCACAATGATATCTTCTGCTGAAAAAAAAAATCAGATTTATCTCTTCCTTGGCCCCTGTAATAAGCAGAGACAAAATGGTAAGAAAAAAATAAAATAGAGTTTCAACGACCAATTAACTTATATACTGTGGTGTACAAACTATAAAATGTGAGTCAAACCCTCTCAAACTGAAGAAAAACTTCTTGATTCTTGTTACTCTTCAAAGTATCCATGCAGTAATTTAGAAGACAGTGCAAACTCACAGACTGAAAAGAATAGAGGGCAAATCAGGGCTAATTCAGGGATTCAGATCCAATGTTGATATATTTGCACATGCTACAACCCAAATAGGAGGGTTTTCTTCAATGTCATCTTATTACTCTGCAAGGGGGGAAAACAGACAGTTCAATCACAAAATCATAATGCTTAAGCAGCATGAAATCATAAAGCTAGCAACAAAACAGGTGAAGCATGCTACATTTATGATTCATATGCTTCCTTTCACCCCAGCACAGCATTGGTTTGCTCACAGCCCTAAATGGCCAGTCCCTGCTGCTCTCCCCAGCACAAGAGGAGTGAGCAGTATTGTCCTTTTGGGTGTACTTACTGCACTGCACTCCATCAGGCAAAAATAATGCACATGAATACTTGAACTGTTTAGCCAATTGTACACATAGGTTACAAGACACTCGAAATAGGATTGTTGTTTAGACATGTACATAAAGCTGAATGCATACAAATAATCTTTACTGTCACATTTTAGATCCATTGAAATTGGTATACAGTTACAAGGTAGTTGGGTGGGTTCAATTTGCTACAGACATCCAAATCCCCTTAAAAATTGATGTGAACCAATATAAAAAATTAATTGCAAAATCATATCTGTAAAAGTCTAAAAGAAAGTCTAAAGAAAGTTTTTCTTGCTCATTTACTTTTCTCATAGTTTCCTCAACTATTTTGTGATTTTGAGATGATCAGTGTTGATATTCTTAAGCACATGAAGGGAAAGTACAGCTTGAAAGATGTGTCTCCTCCTTAAGACGTGTAAAAATCCACAGTAGAAACAATTCTGAGAAAACTCTTTATCTCATGCCTCCACATGATGAAATAGGCATTTCCAGCTAAGATATTAAAATTAGAACATCACAAAATAAGATGGGGCATTTGCTCTCTGTGATAAGGCTGGACTGAACACAGAGATGAGGAGGAAATGAAAGGACAGCTCAGAGCACCTCAGGTGGGCTGGAGACTTCTTCCCTCCCTGCAGCAGCTCATCTGTGTAAGGAACTGACCTGCAGAATTCAATCCACCTTTATTATCCCACATCTTCCTGACACAAGTCAATTCCTAACAAAGGAATAGTATTTCCTGGAGTGACTTAATAATCTAAAAGAAGTGAACTCGGCTCCCAACTGCCTTTTTATAAATTTCAGCCATGTCTCATACACTGGCATTTGTTCATTACAAGGTAAATACACCTGCTATACTGCCATCTGTTGTCAATCAATAATCCACAGCATCAACAAAATTTCTGCATTGTTTTCAAGATAACATCGTTGCTCTCAAAAGTTATTTGAACCAGCTTGTCGTGTGTAACGTGAATGTAATAAAGATGTCTTTTTTAAGATGTACTTACAATATTCTTTAGCATATGAAACTTGTTGCAGTCAAAAAGAAAAAGTTAATGATACAGGAACTAATGGAGTATTTATTTGCTACTGGCACCTGCATATCATTTTCTGAATGTTAATTCCAAGATATCTTTTAGTATTTTCTGCCTCAATCAAAAATTCTTCCATTCTCATTTCAGCCAGAAGACAGAGTCACTGTTTCCTTATGAAGATCCTTCCCACACACACTATCCTGCCTAGTTCCTAGAGCTATGGTAGTTCCAACCAGCTAAATGTTAATAACTACAATAGAAATTGCAAGCTACTCAAAATTTTGAGGCCCTGATTCTGCACAGGACCTCACCATTATCTTAGGTGAAACTCCACTTCAGCAGCTTATGATAAATATCCCTAGAATACATCAGGGCGGAGTGTTCATGAATTACTTCTGTCATCTTAGTTAGTGTCTTTCCAGTCACAGCCTTCACCTCAGTGAAATTTCCACAAAAGTAGAGGCAGTCTTCACAAACAGAGTTTAATGATCACTTGTCCTGAGAGGAGATTTCCCCTCTGTTCATCAGGGAACTGGCAACTCTGGAATTAGAGCTTGCTTACTAATGCTAGATCTATTGCCAATTAATATCCAAGAGTACAGCACAAGGAAGCAGTGCTAAGAAAAGCAGGTAACTCATGGTCACATGTTCTTCACAGACAGTCACCTGGAAATGAACAGGTTCCTGTCACACAGGTTCAAAACACAACTCGAGATCAACAGGAGCTGGAATTAACTCATCAATTAACAACATACCACTGTACTTACTGAAATGGCTGCACAGGAGTAAAATCTTGGCTCACAAACTACAGCAAGCACAAAAAGACAAGCAGAAGGCAAATGAAATACAGATTACAGGAGAATGAAATACAGATTACAAGTAGCTGACACTCTTGGAGTTCTGTGTGTACTCACCACAGTGAGCAAAACCTTCTCTTTTAAAATGCTTCACATGAAAAGCAATTTATCAACCATCCCACTAAATCTGAGTTCCACCACACTGTGAGGAGATTACAGGTTCTTCTAAAATTAGTTTTAGTT
This sequence comes from Molothrus ater, assembly GCF_012460135.2. Taxonomy (NCBI): domain Eukaryota; kingdom Metazoa; phylum Chordata; class Aves; order Passeriformes; family Icteridae; genus Molothrus; species Molothrus ater. The sequence goes on along the minus strand of NC_050489.2, from coordinate 5,535,900 downwards.
ACATATTTAACTTGCAGTCACAGGCAAGTGTTTCAGCAGTCACACATTATGTGATTACACCTGTAGTGACATAACAGAATTCCCTGGCTATCCACTACTGATTTGGGCCTCTGCCTGGCTCTGACAAAATAGAGAAATCTAAAATATCAGGGTTATCCTAAACTTCTGGATTAGCTGCAAAGTGGTATTCCAGGGTTTTTTTCTTGCTTTAAAGCAAAGAAAGCAAACCACCACCCAGAATTCAAACAAACGTGTTAGTGAGCACTCAGGAATTCATCAACACAGACACCCAAGCTGTCTGTAAAAGGAAAACTTTTTGCAGGTATTCTGTGAATTAGCCTGATCACTGGCAAATTCCAAAAGGTAAATGCAAGAGGAAAATTATTATATTTCATTTCCACAAAATTTTAATTTAGACAGGTTTGCAGAGCATTTTTGCTTAAGACACAAATTCCTATAACTGAATACATTCTGCTCTTTCCATTTTTTCTTAAAAAGCAATACAATCTTATTTGTGTAAATACATACAAAACAAAATGTATTTTCTCAGTGATCAGATATTTCTTTATAAAGTTTTCACTGCTACTAACAGGTACAAGTTTCATGCACAAAACATCAATAGTTTAGCTTCTGAAACTTTGTGTTTCTTCCCATGAAAGACATCCACTCACATTTAGGGTTCAAAAGGTTTAAAATGTTTCTGCAGCATTACCAAGGGTCATGATGGTAACAGCAGACAAGGTAGGGAGACTGCACTGCAATTAATTATTACTTACAGTACATAGTATTAAATTAATTGAGCAATAAAAGGTATTGCTATGATTTATCAGAGTATTAAAATCTCATTCACTGGATTTTTTTTTCCTACTGAACTACTGAATTCAGTATTATAAAGCAAGGATTTTACCTGTTCTATTTAATTAGGTGATCCAGTTTTGGAGCAAATTAAATGGAATTCTTCTGTATATTAGTAAGAAGAAAATAGAAGTCGTGTTATCATTAGGAAAACAAAAATCTAGGGTATTTTTAAAATACATCCTTCATCTTAAATTTATACAACTGCAGAAGTGCAAAAAAAAGAACAAAAAGATTGTTTAGGAAGTCCAGCATTTGGGAAACTCAAAAAACCCCTGGACAAATGACAAAAAAATGTGAAGTCCAACTTTAACAAAAGGAAAACAACTGGTAACCAGATAGGGTTTTGTCATCATTATTTTTTATAGTTTATGAAGAAGTATTAACTGACAATGATATTGCATTTCTGTGTCAAAAACCAAGTTTATTTCTGCTCCATCACCACTCTTTTAGAGATTTTTCTCTGAAATAAGCCATCTCTATTAAAAAGGGAAAATGTAACTAATATCTGGCAAACATTTAGATAGCAATATTCTCAATACTTTTCCAGAAAAAGAAAATTCCTGAACTATTTTCAATTTCCTATCATTAATACTGGTTTTGGGACTACTACTTTTGTGCTAAAACTGCAGAAGCAGCCAGTATGGTACTGAGATGTAAAGACCTGAATTACTGAGCTCAGCACTTTTGCCTGCATGTAGAATGCTCACAAATACATTATGTGTAAGAAAAGCAATGTATTATTGCATAACATTCTTAATTGCATCTCTCCCTGCAGGACTCCATCCAAACACGGCGTGTTGTGTCTCTATAAAAAATATTTTGTAGAAGGACTTTGGAAAAGCAGAGAGCTGGTAAACAGATAACCATTGCACCTATAGTTACAATGCATTATGTATTTAATAACCTAAATTTTTCAGTTGACAGTGCAGATTTTTAGTGAACCTGAATGGACAGAAACTCCACATGTTTATAAGTAGTGCTATCTTTACCTGCTCTTATAAAGATAAGCTATTAGCCCAAATGGCAGATACTATTTCCATGCTCACAAATACTGCCTAAGTATTTCTTCACTTAAAAACATATTTAGAGTTCATTGCTTTCCAGATTTGAACTTATATAAACGTTGGAGAAGAGGAAAGTTTTCTGAACTACATTTCCAGGGGAAGTGGGTGAGTTTGCTCTCCAAAAGCACATTATCAGCCTGGAGGAGAGAGACAAAGGAACATGGTAGGTGAATGGCTTCCCAAGACTGCTGTGGGACATCACCTCTCATTCTGATAATTTGCTGACAGTCTTTGCTATCCAGGTCTATTTATGCATGTGAAGAAAGAGAAAAAAAATCTGATTTTTACAGGTAAAGTAGATTCTTAGGACTTGTGTGCAAAATCAGAGAGACAGATTTTTCTATGCCCTAATGTCTACCAGAAAAACTGTGAAGTTTTTCTTTAATTTCCATGACAGCAACTGGGAAATAGGCCTTGTTCAACACTACAGGGGGATCCCCTCTGTTTTCCAGTCATTGCTTTCTTCAGCACTACAACCAGGCAAGGACAATCCCAGCAGCACATCTGCTGTGAGTCTCTGACTGGTGTGAATACTTCCTTCAAATGCCACATTATCAAATCCTCTTTAAGTTGGTTTCCCTTTGAAAACTCCAGCTTGGGCAGAAGGGAAAGCAAAAGAGGTGGTGAAGGGGAGGCCAGGGAGATGCTGGTGGCTGGATTTGTATTGGTCCTCCCAACCTTCCTACTCAGTGGAAGCCTTTCCATGGTACTGTCTAATTATTCATCTGCTGTCTTTAATACAAGATATTATTGCAGCATTGCAGCTGGAAAGAGAGGCTGTAAAAGCATCTGATGTTATGTCAGTCACTGCAGGAAAAGTCCTCACTCTCACAGTGCTGATCTAGAAAAAGGAATGTCAGTCTTGTTAAGAACCTTATAGAATCCTAAAAAAAAGCCACTGCATCCTTGTAGACAAAGCCCAAGCTCATTCATGTCAGCAGCAGTCCTACAGGAATAAAGAAATTAAGAGCTGATTAGTGTAAAGCTGATCAGTGCTCTGTGCCCAGGGGCTGGCACTGCCACCTCCACAGCTGCCCCAGCACAGGGCACAGCTGAGCCCTCAGCACCCCTGGGGAACACATCTGGGAAAGGAAAAACTGCCTGGCACTGAGGGGAGGGGTGAGGAAAAGCAGGATGGAAAGCAGGAGTGAAAACACAAGAGCAGCCCTGAGAGCATTGAGCCTGGAGGAGCCCCTGGCTGGGGCTGGGGTGGGCAGAGGAGTTTGGGAGGAGTGAAGCTGAGCACAGGAAGGAGAGGAGGGGAGCAGAGGCAGGGGTTGGTTTTATTTTGTCTCTGTTTCTCACCATTCAAATCTGTTTCATTTGGCAATAAATTAAATTAATTTTCCCCAAGTCAGGTCTGATATGTCCAGGACAGTTACTGGTAAGAGACCCCCCAGTCCTTGCTGTGACCCCCAAGGCTGGCTGCAGGACAAGGTCAGCCCCAGGTGAGGAACACCACCCCTGACTGCCAGCTGAGGGGGGAATACAACAAAAAAAGTGGGAAACATAAAGAAGAGGGAATACTAGATTTATTTGAAACCTTATCCCTACCTGGGCTATTCTTGACTCTTAAGTTCTGCAGTCACTCTCTGATATATTTGGATATTTTGATCACACATCCATTCTGCCAATATTTTTTTCAGTGACACATTTGGGCCTCTGTACTCACTTAGTTCTATTCTCAGCACACGACCAGATCCCTAAATATAATCCCAGTCTGTCTGTGGGTATCATGCTGTGCAGCTACAACAAGCATGCTGTAGTGCAGTAACCCTTTCTTCTACCCTTGAATTGAGTAAGCACCTGGAAGGATCTGGATCTAAAAATGCTCAATTTCTTTTATTGTGCCAAATCCTCTGTATATCTATTTGTAGGGAAAGATGTGAAACTGTATGGCTATAAATAAGGAAACATGCTTTCTAATAAACATTGTATTAATCTGACAGGGTTTATACAAAAACAACTAAAAAAAGAAACTAATAAAATACTTCAAAACCATATTTTCAGGAGCTATATGCTAAATAACCTTATGACACCTCCTGTCTGCTACACAATTAGCCTCCATTTCCACTAATTTTTTTCCAGAATCACACAGCTGGATACAAACTCTGTAAAGGCTACCTGTAATGCCAGGCCCACCATCCTGCCCAACATATGGAAAAGTGATGGGGTTTTTTCTAGTTTTCCCCCTTCCCCATTTAGTTCACACTTTCACATCTTCTTTCCTTAGGTAACCACAAAATTCTACCAAGAATGTACAGTAGATTTTTGTCCATTAGTAAAGACACTGGAGGCTCCTGAGGAGCACCAGTGTGATTCTTACACCCTCAGTTTGGGTAGCAGTTGTGATATTGATCTAACAGTCCACAAAACACAGCTCTCAATGGTTACCATAATTGAGCAAAACACGTCCATTCTGAAATTATTAGTACTATCACAGGGAGATTAATTTCCTTTTGATGTTCTTCTATCAGGAACTCTACTTTGATTCATTGATGTCACAGAACAAATTAGTGCAGTACATAGCCAAGAGTCTGATATTAAAATCGGACATTATTCCGTTGCTGATATCAAACAATAAAGTAGCAGATGGCTGGGGTTTTTTCAGAAATGGCTTTCATGTCAGAGTAAAGGGCTGCACAAACCAAAATTATTTCTTTTACTGAAAGTTGTTCCTGTTGGTTGCATACCTGGATCAAAATCTTCAATGTCTGAAAGGACTACATTGTATGATCAAAGGTCAAACATTAAATGGTACAGAGCAGACAAGAGGTTTCATAAACTTCTCTGGTTTTGCTCTTTAGCTTCAAAGTGGCAACAAACCATAATATCTGCTGAAGAAACAAACACTGACCAAACTGTGTTTCCTTTTGGCCAAAATATTTGCCAAACATTTTAATAACATTGTCTTTTATTTACAAAATTTACTTATGTCACATGCTAAACTTGCCTGGAATAAATTATTCCTTCATAATTAATTGAAAGCAAAGGTATTTACTCTGGCATCAAAACTGGACTTGTAAGTGCAAGCACAACTATTCCAATGCTCTTCCTGTCTACACTCAACCTGAACTTGCTTCTCCAGTGGATTAAAGACAAATGTTAGGACTCACCATTTGTTTCAAAGGTGGTAAATATGATTCAGGGTCCTTCCTCGAGCACATCTTTCCACGATGCTCCCAGTGTTGGAAGGACATCTGCACCTCTTTATTCAGCACAGCTGCTGTTCAGAACTGAAGGATTTGCACACCAGGCCTGGGGACAATCCCTGTGCTGAGGCACAGCCCAGCTGTGGCTGACACATCTCCTCCTGCTGACTGCCAGAACACATAGGCAGTGCAAGGTACTGACTGTCTGTTAGTTCCCTCGAATGAACGAAACAAAACACAAAGCACAAAAGTTTCTTTCACCTTGTGTTCAACCCTGAAAATGACAGGTAACAATGCAGGGTTTGTGCATCTGTTCCTGCTCACCAGCACAAGGAAAGAACATCAGATACAGCAGATTCCTGGAGTTTGAACTGCACAGACAGGGTCAGAATATGTACCACATTCACTGTGTGTCAAGTGGTTACTTCAATAGCTTTGTACAGTACAGTTTCCAGGAGCTTAGGAGAATGAACAAAATAGAGCCACTTTGAGCTCAGCCATGGGTCTGGCAAAGAAAGAGCAGGGAAACATACTTACATATTTAGTAAAAACAGAAGAGTCAAAATACAGACTCTAAATAAATCTATAGAATGTCTAAAATAGGAATAATACTTCAAAACTTTCATTTAAAAACACCTCAACAGAGGAACATGTGTGCTGCTAAGTGGATTAGCAGTAATACAAGTCCTATGGAACAAAACAGGCCTTCTAACAACTTGCAATTTGCATTTCCCCATGGAAGACTGGTGATTAGTTTTACACTAATTGCAGCATCCTCTTAATACTATCCCAGCCAGGTTTCACTGGCAACCAGAACCACTTTTTTCATTACCAATTCTTATTAGCTGTTATATGTATCTAATGCAAACATATGAGTTCAGTTGAGTTTTTCCATTATCCTCATTCATATGGGATCTTTTGGAAGCTTGGACTACTCATGAAAGAGATTGGGGGTGGGGGCTGGAGAGGATTAGCCATGGTTTATATTATCTGTCCCGGAGAAAGTATCTGTGCTTGGCTTTTTAAAGTCGTGTAAACTCTGGGCCATGATGTCAGCCTTTAATACTCCCACTTGTTAAGAGGTAGACACTTAAATTCATTTAGAAGACCAAATAAATTTCAAGTAAGTTAATAACACTAACCCAGGTAATTTTAGAAAGTTCCATACAGCCAAGGATTTTCTTTCCTAAGCAAAATATTTAACAAGTTCATAGCACTTTTCATATATCCATCTCCAATTTTAATGAAATCCTTTGAAAAAATAAGTATCCAAACAGGTACAAACACAGGATAAGTGTTCAACTTATTTTTTCTGAGTTATTGTGTCTCTTTCTCTTCCATAGCACAAACACAAATACCTCAAAAGCTGTAATCACCATCATTCACCATGTTTAGAAAATATCATGTTCTAAATGTTCAATATAGTGAAAGCTTCTAATAAAGCTAAATTAACAAATTCTCCAGCTTTCAGGGTTATCAAATTAAATCAAGGACAGTAAGATGGTGGGCAGTGAAAATGCATTTTGTACTCACTGCAACAAACACCTGGCTCTGCAGCAGCAGACCAAGTTCTGTGTTTTATGCAGAACACAATGTGGTTTGCTCAGCTTGGAAACTGTGAGAAAGAGCAGAAGCTTTCAAAACACAGAGAAGTAGAACTTAGTGCTCTTTCCCCATAAAGCTGCAGAATGCAGGTCCCTCTCAGCTGTTAAGATTGAAGAATGACTTGGAGTAGAACAATAATGTCAGAAGAACAGTGAAGTGCACACTAGACAGCCATAAGAACTTCATTTGACTTGTATTGGCAATTGATTTAAATGGAATTGCAACCACCCATCAAGGTCAAGAGTGCTTTCTTGACATTAGGGACCTCTGTGTCAACTGTAAATGTCCAGTGGTCATCTATTTTTTACAAACATGTTCAAATCATTATAGATCATGTTTTAGAATGATTGTTTTAATGTTCTAGGTAATGGGATTTTGCTGAATGGTAGTATTGCTTGCTGAACAGTTTGCAATTTATTCTTTGCTATACAAATTACTCCACAAAATAATAAAATACCCTTTATCAGATATTGCACAGCTTAACCAAAGAGATGGATCACACCAGGTACATTCCATTTTAGTTTAACAGTGGTACCACTAAGACAATGGTAAAATCACAACAATGTTGTGATCTCAGGACAACAAGATCTTGCTTAACATTAGTGGAGAGCATTAGGCAAATGTTACACTAACATTTGAATAAAACCTAAAATATTGGTTCCAGGTCAAAATCTCTGGAATATCCCACCACATCTAGAGTAGATTGTTCTCCAACTGAATTTGAGGGCAATCTGTTTATTTGGTCTTTGTATACTTACAAAGAGACCCCACTGTCACAACTATTTTATATTTCTCCAAGAAAATGTGTTTATGTTGCTCTAAAGAAAAAGTACATCTGCCTTTTGGGATACTGATAATCAAGGCCCCTGCCAAACAGAGATAAGGGTTACCCTCTAAGCATCCTTTCTATATGGTTCTGTGAAATTACTCATTTAGTTTATGGTTAACTATGTTAACTATGTTCAGCTCATACATATTTTCTGCCTTACTTTTATTTCTGAGGTAAATATATTTTGATGATAAAGAGCCATAAGGTTAAAATCAGGAAGAAAGAAGAAATAGGCTCACAGTGAATTACATTCCTCCCAGGAGTACTGCTGTTATCTCAGTTATTTTGCTTTTTTGGCACTCACTGCAGTCACGTCTTTGGAAATTTTGAAAAACCACAATCCCAGAATGGTTTGTGCTGGAAGGGACCTTAAAGCTCATCTCATTCCACCCCTGCCATGGCAGGGACACCTTCCCCTGTCTCAGGCTGCTCCCAGTGTCCAACCCTGGCCTTGGGCACTGCCAGGGATGCAGGGGCAGCCCCAGCTGCTCTGGGCACCCTGTGTCAGGGCCTGCCCACCCTGCCAGGGAACAATTCCTCATTGCCAAGATCCCAGCCAGCCCTGCCCTCTGGCAGTTTAAATCCACTCCCCCTTGTCCCATCACTATGTGGCCTTGTAAAAAGTCTCTCTGCATCTTCTTCAGGCACTGGAATTGCAGAAGTTTGTTCAAGAAACAGGTGAAGTGTGACAAAGAGAAGATGACAGCACGGACCAGATCTGTGTCTTAGAGAAGTAACAGTATTTGTATTGGCTCCAGCAACCCTGGCACAGCCCAAACAGCATTTGTGTGTTGAAATCTCTGTTGCCTTGTGGTTTGTGATTCTCTGTTTGTTAAACTTAGTAAAATCTTATTGTGGAACTATAATTCAACTTACCTTTTTGTTTACATACTTCTACACTAGTTTATATTTAATACTTTTATTTGCTTAGTTGAAGAAGTTGTCAGCAAACAAAACAAATGGAAAAAAATGAACATAAGTTTAAATAGGTCTAAATGTCATATCTTAAAACTTCAAAATAAAGACTGAATAAATTTAAAACTTAAATGAACAAGTTAATCTTCTTTTTCATTGAATTACATGGAATTATTTTATGTATTACATAAGCTATCTTTAAGCAATTATTGGGTCTCCTTTAGCATCTGCTACATAAAGGATTCCTTCACACCAGATTTTAATTGATATAAACACACCACTATCGTTATTTTTCTGCATTTGTTAGGGAAAAGACTTTTGAGTGTTGCTGCATCCCCATCATTCCACAGGATAACAGAAATCTAATTTGGGTTCTAGTCCAGTCTTGGGCTGGTCCTGCAGAGCAGCAGCTCCTGAGCAGCAACACCCCCACAGCATCCCAACACCCAATATGGCAACATCCCAGCATCCCAACATCCCAACACCCCAGCATCCTAACATGCCAACATGCCAACACCCCAGTATCCCAACACCCCAACATCCCAACACCCAATATGGCAACATCCCAGCATCCCAAAATCCCAACACCCCAGCATCCCAACATGCCAACACCCCAGTATCCCAACACCCCAGCATCCCAACACCCAATATGGCAACATCCCAGCATCCCAACACCCCAGCATCCCAACATCCCAACACCCCAATATCCCAACACCCCAGCTGCCTTCCCAGCCCAAAGCTGGCTTACAAGTTTGTCAATTCCTTTTCTTCCAGTGCCTCTATTTGACTAATTACCTAATCATAATTTGGTAACCTAACAGTAATTGACAGCACAGAAATGCAAAATAACCATGGCCTGAAAGCTGCCACGAGCAGAGTTATATCACCCAGCATCCTGGCTTTCACACAACTATTTCATTACCTGTAAGCTTCTCAGTAATGAATATGCTATTAAAAGGGTTTTTTAATTTTCATGTTTCTCATGTTGTAATTCTCCAATAAATTTCCCTGACTTCCAACATAAATAAGTTTCATTATTCCTCATTATTAAAAGAAACAAACACATTCTCCTTCACTGAAAGGGTGTCATATAATTAGATGACCTTCCTACATAAACTCATGAATGAAAAAAGACCTGACAAGTTGCATAAAAATATTAAATCAGACATTAGGACATTAAATATAGTTAGTCAAAACACAAGACATTATTGTACTAACAAATGCTTTCAGAAACAGTCTTTTACAATACAAGAGATCAAAACAGACTTTAGTTTTACTACATCATTAGACAAGTCCCAGATTTTCAACAATTTATCACCAATTTCTTCATTTGGTTGCTTTAAACATGCTTTTAAAATATACTTGATAACTAGTAAAAATTGTATACAATGCAAATGACATTTCAGATAAGTTTTATTGACTTAATGCTCTGGTAATAAAATTATAACAATCAGTATTATTTTGATTTATTGCAAATTTTACTTTCACCTTTAATGGACTTGGTGCATGGCAGAATTGAATGTAATGCTGCTGCCACCTCAAGGTCACTACAGAAAACTGTGATGGTTCATTTTGGTCTCCTCCTATCTAATAAACAGTGGGAAGATTGAATAACTAAGAATGAACAGGCTCCTTTGTTTTCATAAAGTTATTTGATGCTCACTATGTGCAGATCCCACGTGCATATTTGCAATGAAAAACTGATTTTCTGCCTCTGTGTACATGGAAGTACAGACACAGACACACAGACAGGACCTGCAGACCTGCAGGCAGGCACAGTGCTGAGGCTTAGAGAAAAATACAAACTTTGGATGCCAAGGATTGTTCAAAAAGTGACCCAAACCATACAGTCCTAATTTTACACCTGAATGAGAAATTAAACTTAGTAAAATTGCAAAGGAATTTCAGTCCATTACCTTTTCAGGGTTAATCTTTCTTTCTTTCTTTCTTTCTTTCTTTCTTTCTTTCTTTCTTTCTTTCTTTCTTTCTTTCTTTCTTTCTTTCTTTCTTTCTTTCTTTCTTTCTTTCTTTCTTTCTAAGCTTTCAGATAAAAATAAAAATAAAAACAACTCCAGTTTGCCACATTTATGTCAATATCTTGACAGAGATTTTGAGGGGACAAGTGCATAGTAAGTTCTGTAGCCCAAATAGGAAACTTGTGCAAATTTTCCTGTTTAAGATTCTGTAAAGCAAATGAATATTTCAATGAAGAACCATGTCTTTACTATAAAATATCTGCAGTACTCTGTGTTTCTATGGATGCTCAGAAATAATACAAGTTTGTACTCCTAAAAGTTCTATGGAAGGATAGCAAAAGCCTCACACCATCATCCACATGACAAATATGTGGTCAGTTATATAAATTTTGTAAAATTTATCGTGGTCAGGTTAATGTGACTGCTACCCTGAAGTTATCTGAAAAATGTCACACTCAAAAATTACAATCTACTGCTTAAAACCCACCTCAAGCAGCTCTGTGCTTGATTCAAAAACTCTATCTAATCCCATTTGGCAAAACACAGATTGCAATTCAAGTAAAAAAGTCTGCAGGAGATCAACCTATGGAATTTAGGAAAGCTGCCAGGACCACTCACTGATGGACAGAGGACTGGTCCATGATTCCCTTTGATGATATGAGAAGTACCCAAAGGCACTTCTTATTTCTTGATTTAAACTATCTGGTTTCCATACTGAACAGAAAGTTTTAATATTTTTATTCTGTCCAACATTGACAATTAATACTGAAATTAAGTCATGGATATACCAGAGTTTTACACTTGACTGGATTTCCAAAGTTTTGGTGCTATTTTATCTTTTGGAAGCTAGCATGCAGTACATACTCTAGAGGTTCTTGCTTGCACCAGAAATTAGGGTATTGTAGTCCACGCTGAGCAATTTAACAAGGAGGGAAAAGTAATGCCTTTTAACTACAACTGTAAAAAAATCACCAATTGAATCAATTATGGGACTATAAGCTATATTAGAACTCCAGGGAGTCCAATTCTTTTTAGGGGATCTCCTTTTACAGGTGAAATATTAATTTATGCAATGCATGATCTGATTCCAGGCTTACTGCAGCTTATCACTCACAAATGAATCTCCTGGATGTGTAAATACACACTGAGGACAGCCACTGGGGCATTTCTGAATGGCAAATGTAACAACTGGGATCACTCTGTACCTGCTCTAATGCAACACTTCACATTCTGAGAATTTCTCTTAAGAATGCAAAAGGCACTTCTGTATTTTCTCTGACTGTAACAAGACAAAAAGAGTGGTTCTTTGCTGTCACTGCTCTTGGAGTCTTTAGTGCATATGACTCCCCCTGCTCCAAGTGACAGTAATAAATCCCATTCTGCACTCCCTGAGCTGGATTACAGATGTAAAGCACTGTTTGGAGTAAGAGCTGGCAAAAATATCAGTATCTATGCAAAGTGATAAAAAGGGGGAAAAAAATAATGGACATTACAATATAGTACATCATGTGGCAAGTCTCTGTGGACTGCCTTGATATTTTCTCTATAGATAAATAATATTTGTCCCTATTCCAAGTGGAGTTTCCCCATGGCCAATTCAGCAGTAAAATCCCACACAAAATCTATGATTTTACTAATTTCAAAGAGATCTCAGTAGACAGGTACACAGACCACACTTGATATGAACCCAGGTGTAAGGGAGCTGCCTGTTCTGAGGGCTGTGAGAAGCCCTGAGAGGTGCAGACACCTCTTTGGAATCTGCAAGTTTATCATTTCCCCCTCCGTGAAGAAGGCAAAGGCGGCAGTCAGGTCCTTGCTCCCTCACACTCAGCTGCAGCCCCGGTTTATCCTGCTCTCCACTCACTGCACACCTTCCAACCAGAGACAGATGTGCTGCAGCAGTACTGTGACCAAGTCCACCACAACCATCTCCCAGCAAACTCAGAGCAGTTAGGGGTGTGATTTTGGGTGACGTTTTTATGTAAGATTGAACCTAGAATGCAGTTCTAATTATGTTTTGCCAGCATCACTGGCAGAAATAAGTTTTCACTTCCTTCATGGATGAAACCAACAGATACAGCAACTGTGAAAAGCATTGCTGTGCTAGTGTAACTTCTATATAAATGATAAGTTATATAAGTTGCTTTTGGCATAGCTGTATTTAAAAAAACTCCTTATTTACTGCAGAGAACATTTTAGCACCTTGCCTTGAGCAATGTGAAGCTTTCCACAATGCCTCACTCTTTTCAGCTCATCTGGTTGCCTCTTCTGCTCAAGACCAATGAGAAGGGAGTATGTTGAAGATAATAATATTCCACAGAATAGCATGAGGAGAATTTTGGGAAAAAAATTACATTCTCTTATTCCTGAGAAAAAGTTGTAAATATAAGTAAAGAAGCAGATGAGAAAGAAATATAGAAAATTTTTTCTGTAAAAAGCAATTCCAAATAAGTGACTTATGGTCAAATAACTAAGATTCAAGGGAATGAGAGTAAGTTTGCAAATAACAGGACAGATGCTGTTAAATCATCTCTAAATTGCAATTACGTATTTTACATATACACTTACTTGCACACATAAAATTAGATTTACATAGAGCTTAGAGGTGGCCCTGAATCACAGGGTTTAAATCTGGACTCAATCCTATGTCTACACTCCCATAAAACTGGGGGAAGCAGGGGATTGAATACAGGGAGTTTTAGTCTCATTTCCTGTACAAAATCAAGTAGATGTGATTCTAGGAGACAGAATAAGTCATATAGGAAAGCAGAGGCAAAGTGTTTTCCCTTTAATTCACAGAAAAGTATACCTAAAGTACAGAGTGAAAAAAATCTCATCATTTGATAACATGTCATGGAAAAATACAAGGTCTAAAGTAATGAGAGATTCACTGATTTGCAGTGGTAACAGTACTAAAATAATTAAAAGACAGATCAAGGGGAAACAAAAGACAAAAAGATAAGAAGTTTAAAATGTCATGGTTATTCTCTGAATATATGACATATATATCAGATTCACAGCTTTTTAGCAAATACTAATAATTTAGATTTAGTAAACATATTAGTAACCATCTTCTCAAAACTAGGAGATACGAATCTAAATTAAATTAATATAAATCAGCCCCTAGATGTCATTGTTGCAGCTGAAATATCACTTAATACAGAACTTTCCTAATTCACAGCAGAAAAGGCTGTGTAAAACAAAAGAAACCAACTAAGTAATATAAATTCTGCTCAGCTTTAATGCCTCACTGCCAAAGCACAAAGAGCTCTGAGGCTGTAACAAAAAGATAACTAAGGCTAACTACACAAAAGGGTTGTGTGAGAGGGTTGGGGTCTGGCAGCAGAGAAGCACCAGCCCAAAGGAAATTGCACTCTAAACCTTGGAGCACAAAACATCACACACCTGTGCCAAGGGAAGATCCTTCCTAACTCCCATCAATGCTGGCCTCAATGCTAAAAACGTTATTTCACATAACAATCTAAATATATTGAATAATATTGAAATGTTATTTCAATATTTACATCTCTGATTCTATCTGGAACAGTTGTACATGTTCTCTCATTATATACAAAAACTTGGGTTTAAAATACTCATTTTAATTCTTGCAAAGTTTCGTTTTCTACCATCTATTGTAGCAATGAGTTCCAGAGGTTGATTAAGTTATATAAAAAAAAAAAATAAATCTATCTAAAACTAATCTAAAAGAAATCTAAAACTCCCTGTACCTGTTTTAAAAGTACAACCATTATTTAGCTTCCCTGACTAACTAATTAATCTAATGATAGAAGAAGTGTATTTCAAGTGCAATTTATTTCCTTTATACCATTTATTATCCATATATGTCTATCATGTTCTATGGTATTGTCTAAATGCAGAGATATAGTGTTCATTCTTCCCTGCATAATTTCTCAGTATGCTAACAATTCTCAATCCACCTGCAGGATTTTCTCTCAGAATACAATGTAGTCCCATTTCATAAACAAATAACACAATATCATTTTTCCTAATTCATGTTCTTACCACTCTTCTCTCATTCTCTGCATTTCCTAGATTATGCATCACCTTTACAAACTTCTGTATTTAGAGGGTCAAAATGTCCCTAAGGCTCCATTTCACAATTAGGGTTGCCACAATGCTGGTCTGATAAATCAAAGTATCTGTACAATACTTGTACTCCTATGTGAAAATGTGCAAATTCTTCCAAATTTTCTGAGGAACCAAACATTTCATTTTTCATGTGATACTGAGCTCTATTTTATGCACTCTAAACTCTTTTCTTACCCAGAAACAAGACAGCTATGAGCAGATACAGACTATATGAAACACATTCTGTCTGCCAAAAAGAATTTTAAGAACTAAATCCAGGCTTCTGTGATGTAGTTAGTCTATAAAGATAGCAGAACATTCCCTACTTGCCAATCATATTGTAATGCAATAGCAAATTCCATGTTTTTATGGTGGATCTACCTCACAATAAAGGTCAACTCCAGGCTACCAAGAACTGAAACTTAGGTGAAATATAAATTAGAATTCTCCTTCTCCTCATGCCACTCCAAGTGCTCCCACAGCACTCCTGGCAATGTTCATCCAGGAAGGGATGCACCAGCCAAAGCCTCCCTTCCCACCAGGGCTCCATGCAAGGTTCACTTCTCTTCTACACAGAGCTACAAATCAGTTTATTTAATGCCCACTCAATACAGTCAGGGACTCCAGTTATATAATACATTATAATAATGTGAAAATTATAAAGCTTTTGGAATGGTTTGGGAACTGCCAGGCATGAAAATGTAGAAAACTCATGGGCTAAATTGGATTTTTCATTGACAATTGTATAACTCATTGCTGGTACAAATCATTAATGAAAACAAGCCTAATTGTTCATTTGATGACTGAAAGAGTTTCAAGACTGAGGCCACAAAGAATAAACAAGCACATTATAGGAAAGCTCCAACCTGTAGATTTCTGTTCTTTCAAAAGTGTACACAAAAACCTGTGCACATTTTGCATGTTTTCACTTCAAGATTGCATCTTTGCTGATGTAGCTTGAAATTCACCTGGTGTTTGTAGACTATGTGTTACTCTTTTAAATTAAGCTTATAATGTTTACCATAAAACTCATGCCACCGACATTCTGTACATATTTACAGTACTTAGGAAGCAATTTGGTATAAACTTTTACAAAAACATCAACATTCTGAACATATTATCCTCAAAGCAAGAGCTTCATCTCTACTGCTCAGGGAGAGGCGCCTCATCCAGATTTCATTTGGTTTCATGTCTCCTTCAACTTGAAAGCAATGAAAATGAAAAATAGGAAAATAGCTTTGTGAGTTAAGAAGCCTTTCAAATTAATGTAAAAGTGTAAAATCTAAATCTGTCTTTCTGTACAATCATATCTGCACAGAGAAGGAAATCTTTAACTTAGTCCAGGTTTAATTACAACAAAGAAGAATAACAGAGTCTATGGAGATGATTACTCATTATCAACCCAGTATTTTTAATTCAGATCTATCAGATCCTAGCATATTTTGATTAGAAAAAGGAGGGTGAGAGTCCTGTATGTACAAGAGTGATTCAATTCAGTGACTGATTAATTAACCTATGACATATACACAAGTGGAAACAAAGCTTTTAAAGGAACAGGGTACATGAAAAATAATAATTTTCTATAAAAAGGCTCTACTTAATATGGCAGAAAAAGCTGAACCAAGTTGTCATGATTATTATTACTATCTTTGACACTGTGAATTCTATACAGCTTAAAGTTTTACTTTAATTTTTTTAATTAAATGCATTTAATAGGTGTTAAGAAGATAGGTTGTACCCTTGCATTTTCCTGACAGCAATTTATCTTTTATAAAAAGTCTTATCAAAGGCTTACCATTTTTTTTTACCAAGTAAGAGATTGTAGGATATTACTTGAATTGTCTTAAACTTTATATAATTAAACAGAGCTTCATAATTCAAGGAGTCAAAGAGAAAAAGTAAAATTAGAGATGCCTATTGAAAGGATGGTCAAATCCACCTCTTGAATAATACCTGATTTGACAACATTTTAGAAAGATCATATACTTCAATAAGATCATATGTCCATGAAACAATATACAATCATTAACAAAAAGTTCAATCATTGCAAAAAGTTCCTACAATTTTACCAGATCCCTCCAAATCCAATCTCCACATCAATACGCTTCACTCTCCATTCTGGAAATGAAGATTGGATTTTACTTTCCATCACCCAGCCACTTCTGAAATCACTTTTGAAGCTCACCATTCCCCTGACTTTTCAGTCTACACGAAATATCTCACAAATTCACCACATGTACCACTCCTGCTACCTAGCTGCCAAGGTAGCCCCTGACACGCAATGTAAATGTAAAACTCTTTAAATTTCTGCCCACTTCAAACTGCTAAACCTTCTTGACAGCTTTACACCCAAAACGTGGAGGTTGGGGAGTTTTTAACCACAGGTGTTTACCATCGAAAATCGTGCTGGGAAAAAAAAAAAAAAACCTTTTGGGAGACTCTGCGCGTTTTGCAGCGCGTGGCGCTGCCAGCGTGGCCCTGGCTGTGGCGATGTGGAGGGCGCTGGGCTGGAGCGGCCGGAGCCGTCCCCAGAGAGCTGCGGGGAGCGCCCGGAGCCCTCAGGAGCCCTCAGGAGCCCTCGGGGACCGCCCGGAGCCCGAGCGAGTCTCAGGGAGCGCCCGGAACCCTCAGGAGCCCTCGGGAGCGCCCGGAGCCCCACTGAGCCCTCGGGGAGCGCCCGGAGCCCTCAGGAGCCCTCGGGAGCGCCCGGAGCCCCGCTGAGACCTCGGGGAGCGCCCGGAACCCTCAGGAGCCCTCGGGAGCGCCCGGAGCCCCGCTGAGACCTCGGGGAGCGCCCGGAGCCCGAGCGAGCCTCGGCGGCACCGGCCAGCCCGGGCTCGGGGACAGCAGGGCTGCGACACTGCCCCGCCGGGACGG
The DNA here is from genome assembly GCF_012460135.2 of Molothrus ater. Classification (NCBI taxonomy): domain Eukaryota; kingdom Metazoa; phylum Chordata; class Aves; order Passeriformes; family Icteridae; genus Molothrus; species Molothrus ater. The sequence goes on along the minus strand of NC_050489.2, from coordinate 5,518,535 downwards.
GGCACACCGACCTGGCTCACACTGCTGCCCGTGCCACCCGGCACGGTGATACTGTCTCACACAAACACACACACACACCCTCCTGTCCCCTGTCCCGTGTCCCCCGGCAATGTGTCACACACACATTCCCGCCGTGTCAGCCGGCACGGTGACACTCACACACTTTCCTGTCCCGCGTCCCCCAGCCCTGTGTTACACACACACATAAACACACACACTCTCACTCACTCACACGCCTGTGTCCTGTTCCGTGTCCCCCCGGCCCTGTGTCACTGTCACACACAAACACACACACACCCTCCTGTGCCGTGTCCCCCGGCTCTGTGTCACTGTCACACACAGACACTCACACACACCCTCCTGTCCCCCGGCCCTGTGTCACACACACACCCTCCTGTCCCCCGGCCCTGTGTCACACACACGCACCCTCCTGGCCCCTGTCCCGCGTCCCCCGGCCCTGTCCCGGTCCCTCCCCGTCTCCATGGTAACGGGAGGCGGTGCTGACGCGGCGGCAGCGCCCCCCGCCGGTCACCTGACACGGGCCCGCGGGTCACGTGACAGGGGCTCCATCGTCGCCATCTTGAAGCGGCGGCCGGAGGTGAGGCTCCCCGGGCTTTCTCCGTTAGTGCCGGCGAGCGGCGGCGCGGCCCGGCCCGGGGCCCGCGGGCGGCAGCGGCGGCGGCGGGCGGGCAGCAGCGGGCGACCGGGCGCAAGGCAGGGCGCCAGGCGCGGTGGCGGCGGCGGGCCGGCCGCGGGGCGCCGCGCCGCAGCCCATGTGCGGAGCCGCGGGCGGCAGCGGCTCCCGGCGGAGCCTTCCCGGGCCCGGGGCTTCCTCCGTTCGCTCTTCTCCCCTCCCCTCCTTTCCTCAGCCCTCCTGGCCGCCCCGGCGGGCCGGCTCCTCGCTGCTCTCGGCCGCAGCGGCGCCGCTGCCCCGCGCCCGGAGCGCTGCCGGAGCCGCGCCTGCGGGCACGGAGCGGGGCGGGCAGCGCGGCTCGGCCGTCCCGGTGAGGGTGGCCGGCCGGCCGGCCGGGGAATTTCCCTGCCCTCGGGGGCCGCGATACCATCGCACCGCGCTCTGCGAGACAGGTTGGGCAAAGCGTGCTCGGCTCTTCCTGCCCTGGAGGCGCTCGGCCCGCGGGGTTGGGCTGCGCTGGAAGCGGCAGCTCCGAGGCGTTTTGCTCGGGGCTGCATCTTCCCTTCGCGTCCTTTTGGCACCTCAGACATTGCTCTTTAATTACTGTGTGGGTGGTTTGGACAGCGCCCTCAGGCACGTGTGGCTCTTGGGGCTGCTCCTGCGCAGGGACAGGAGCTGGACTCGATGGTCCTTTGTGGGTCCCTTCCAACTTACTCTGTGATAATTTGTGTACAGTTCTTACCATCCCTCTAAAAACCTAAGTCTGCAACAGTAAGAATTAAACTCTAAGCAAAGAGTGACATAACACATATGTATCTGGTAACAGGGATCAACTCCAAGCATCCCAAATAATCCAGGTGAAGGTCCTCTCTCTGTTTGCCTTTTTGATATAGCAACAGTACATGGCAGCATATTTCCTTTATGATCTTCTGTCAAGGATTTTTTATCTTAGTTGTTATGCTGCTTCCAGGTAGAGAAAATATTTGCCTATTTAGCATTACTTTAAAAGTTTTAAAAGTATCATGGGTAATTTAAGGTAGCATCAATTTTCCTTAACTCATTTTCAAATTGAAAATATTTCAAGTAGACATTACTGCTTTGAGCATTCATTAAATCTGCGTTCAGGGGGAAAAGCAGGTTCAATCACTTTTCACAATGGTTTTGAAATATGTTACAGACAGTTTGAAACAAACACCGAAGTGTTTTTATATAACTGAATTAGGGTTTTCAAATAATAGTTTTCAACTTGAAGTACTTAACATGAGGTGCAGATGATACTAAAAGATTAACATTGCTTATATTGATAGCTCTGATGATAACCTGAATTGTAAGTTGAATGGCAGATGAAGTTAATATATGAAGTTCTACCCAGAATTTTTCTGTAGTGGGAAAGGGGCATCACAGACCCTGCTCTCAATGTGTCTGTGCATTATAATGCTCTACACTAAATCCACAAGTAGAAATTAGTGGATTCCATGGGTTTTTAGGACCAGTTCTGGAAATTCTTTTTTTGGTCTCTGTATCTTTCTTGCAAGAAAAAAAAAAACACATGAATTTACTTGGCATAATTTTTCAAGGATGACTGATAAATATCCCTCATCTCTTTATGTTTTCAGTTTTATATGTAGTATATAAAAACTTTGTATAAAATATATGTGTGTGTATATGCAGTGGCACTTGAATAGGTTATTTCTAGACATTTTTAGAGAAGGAAATTCGAATGTAAAACCTTTTGTCCAGCTCCTTCACCCCCCACCCCACAGCTCTGCCCACATCACAGAGTATGTTTTCATGTACATTTTTGGTTATTGGCTTCTAATTTGACCTCAAACACTGTACATTATTGCCTGTAGTTTATGGTTTGATATTTTTAAAGGAGGGGTAATTGGAAATAGTAACTGCCTGTAGCTTTCCCTCAAAACAGAAAAGAATTGCTCTTTATAACTTTAGTACCGTTTGATTTTCCCTACAATTAAAAAATTGTAGCTGCAATTAGTAAGTTTTCTAGAAAATGACATTATAATGAGAAGTATGATTTGACATTTGAATGGTCTTTAAAATAGTCATAGTGAAATGACTAATGCAAGTAAATGACAGAATTACTTTCTTTTAACATTTCAAGGAAAAAACTGCTTATTTTTGTAAATTATATTGCTGCAAATTGTCATTTGCTTTAGGAGCATTGATGCATCCAAGTACATTAGGAATATATTTTCATATTCTACTGTGCTTTTAAGCATCTATATACCAGTTGCTGTCAATTGATATTTTAATGTTTAGCATTCAAATGTGTAGTGCTTGTAAGGAAAAAGAGAATAGCTGTAACCCTGTTCTTCAGCTTATATTTGAAAATACTTGTCTTACCCTTGTACAACTTGGAGGCAGCCTGTTGGAGGCTCTCTTGGAATTATTCTGTGCAGCTGTATTGAAAAGCATCACTAAATGTCCCCAATTTCTTTGGTTATTTCTGTAGCCATTCTGAAAATTTTTATTAGTTTAGTGGATTTGGGCGTCCCTGTTTGGTAGAGAGAGCAATGTAAATATTACTGGGCTGTGTTTTCATTATTGTGCAGGTATAAATCTTTCTTTTGTAACCCCCATTCTCCTAGGTATTATGGAAGAAGGAAGCAGCATTGCAGTATTGATGCCAAATATTGGGGAGCAAGAGGCTGTGCTGATTTCTGAAACAGTCATTGGCCCAACACTGCAGAGCAGTGAAGACCAGAGAAAATGTAAAACTGACCCCCTGATCCACGTTATCCAGAAGCTGAGCAAAATAGTTGAAAGTGAGAAGTCACAAAGGTGCCTTTTAATAGGGAAGAAACGTTCCCATGCTGACGCTTCTGTGCAGTCCTTGGACGCAGCTGAGCTCTCTGAAATCCCAGCTAAAGCCATCGAGCTCTCTGTGATTGCTACTAAAAAGACTGAAGAGTTACAAGCAGATTATATTGTGACTGAATGTCTTCCACCAAGCAAAAAAAAGGTGACGTGCTATCAGTGTGGTCTCTGTAATTTTCTATCACCTTCGCTTTTAACTCTGCAAGAACATATAAAACAACATGGGCAGAAAAATGAAGTGATATTAATGTGCTCAGAATGTCATTTTGCCTCCAAAAGCCAAGAAGAACTTGAATCCCACTTCCAAAATCACCACGAGAACAGTGGTAAAAACAGCATCCAGACAAAAGTGCAGCAGTGTGTCAATGTCACCAGTTCATTTCTGCAAGGGCCAGTGGAAGGAAAAGTCAAATCAGGGACTGATCAGACAGGAAATGTGGAATGTAAAGATCCAGCTCAGTCTGCTCCTGTGCCTGAAATGGGTAGGAGGAAGTGGTACACCTACGAGCAGTATGGCATGTACAGGTGTTTAATTTGCAGGTACACCTGCGGGCAGCAGAGGATGTTGAAAACACACGCTTGGAAACATGCGGGGGAGGTTGATTGCTCCTACCCCATCTTTGAGGAAGAAAATGAAAACACCAGCTTGTCAGAGACAGTTGTAACTCACACACCTCAGAGTGTGGATACAGTTGTCCTCTCTCTGGAAAACAGTGAACTTGATATCCATAGTGAGCCTTCTCTTCAGCTTCAGATTTGCAATTCTGAGCAGCTGTCGTGTAAATCGCCCGTAGGAACAAATGTAAAAGAGGAAGAGATATTAAGTGAGTCCGTGGTGCATTCTCCTACTACAGAGGTTGTAGAGGGGACTGTATCAGATACAGAACCAGACAATATGATAACTGACAGCCTGCTTTCATCAGCACAGAAAATCATCAGTTGTAGTCCAAATAAAAAGGGTCACGTTAATGTCATAGTAGAGCGTTTGCCAGGTGCTGAAGAAAGTGTTTTACAAAAGCCATTCTTAATGAACACTGACATTGAAACAGAAAAAAAATTGATCTCAGAGGAGTCGTCTGTTACCTGTGAAGAACCTGCTGAAGTTTATCATTCAGATGCAATTCAAGAAGTAATAATAGAATGGAATAACACTGAGAAGAAAGATAACGAATTAACCGCTAATAAAAATGTAACAGCTGATGAAAATGTGCCTCCTGCACGAAGGAGGACAAATTCAGAGTCATTAAGACTGCACTCCTTAGCAGCAGAAGCTCTTGTTACAATGCCAATCAGAGCTGCAGAACTGACACGGTCCAGCCTCAGGGCTCTGACTGGAGAAGATGCTGTGGATGCAGGTGCAGGACAGGGAGGAGCTGATGGCCCGTGCATGGCTCATTCCAAAGTGGTGTCCTCACTTAAGGATCCTTCAGAGGAGTTCGGTGGCTTAAACCAAAGTGAATGTGCAATAGTTGAGATAAAGAAAGACAGACCGGAGTTATCAGAAGCACCAATTAAAATGGGCATCAGTATGTCACTGCTCACTGTCATTGAAAAACTGAAGGAGAGGACAGACCAGAACGCCTCTGACGATGACATCCTGAAGGAGCTCCAGGACAACGCGCAGTGCCAGGGCGGGGGGGACGCGGCGGTGGCGGGGAGCAGCCTGGTGGAGTTCATCCCCAGCGCCGAGCGGCCGTACCGCTGCCGCCTGTGCCACTACAGCAGCGGCAACAAGGGCTACATCAAGCAGCACCTGCGCGTGCACCGCCAGCGCCAGCCCTACCAGTGCCCCATCTGCGAGCACATCGCCGGCGACAGCAAGGGCCTGGAGAGCCACATGATCAACCACTGCAAAGCTCGCATGTACCAGTGCAAGCAGTGCGAGGAGTCCTTCCACTACAAGGTAAAGCTCTTCCCCATGCCTCTCTGGAATCCCTAAATAACCTCTTTCACTGCTTTCTTAATTACTGGTGATCCCTTATTGCAACCTTTCTGGGGTTCGGGGTGTCCCCAGCAGGCTGCACGGGGTCCGGATAGCGCCATCCTGTTCAGGACAGACCAAGCTCCCAAGCAGTTCTTAGCTGCAGGCAACCTTAGCAAGCTTAAGTGATATCAGCTCTTTAGTGATTATCAGCTCATTGTGATTTCAGCTCTTCAGCTTGCTTGGTGCCCAGGCAGGCAGACACAGGGAGAGAGAGAAGTCTGTGTGGGGTTCCACAGGAGTGTCTTTGTTGATTCTTCTGTGAAGGTTCCCAGTGACAGCTCTTCTGCCTCAGCTGGGCAAAAGCAGCTCTTTATCTAGGGTACAGAAATTGTCCAATAGCAAGGGTTAAAGGAAAGTGACCTATAGTCTTACAGAGAGATAAGCAGGGGTCCAAAGGCAGAAGAGGGGCTTCTAGCCCATTCACCATGACTTGGCATTTCCCATCTTAGGCTTCTGACCGCCAGGGAGCCCTTGCAGGCTCAGGGCCTGCTACAGTCCCTCTTTTTCTAACTTATTTCAGTCTGACATCCTGGCTTCCTTGTAATTACCATTAGGGATTATTGCCAGCAGCACCTGCTGAATATACAGTTCAACTGTAATTATTCTGCTTTACCCACTGAAATAACCTTGCTTCCTCACATAACTTTTTTCCTGAGAATTGTCTTACAGACATAATAATACTGTGTTGTTTTTCTGCCCACACATAGCAACTGCAGAAAGAAATGGAAACATCAAAGAACTTAATAGCTGAAATTTTAAAAGAATGCTCAAACATGCCTTCCTCTTGTGAGTGTGGCACTTGGGGGTAACATTGAAGCAGAATTTTTTTTATTTTTTCTGTGGTTTTGTTGCTCTAGATGTTCTGTAGAACTTAGATTTGAAAGATTACATACCAGAGCAGAATAATACATTTCTGTCATTTTCCTAATTGCTATTTTAAGCATTCGTGAGTGAGTTCCTATGCCCTCAGCTCAGTAGTCAGGAATACAGAACAGATTGCATCTGTACCCAGCTGTACAGCTGAACCTCTTGGAAGCACTGGTCATGCAAATTTTCCCATATTTATTGTCATTTAATCCTACTTTGAAAAAATACACAGGTAGGGTAGCAAAATCTCTCTCTTTTCTTTCTCCTCCCAAAGCAAGTGGAAACAGGACTGGTGTATTCTTAAGTCAGTAGGTAATATGAAAATTGAGGTAATTTTCACACAAGCCTCTAGTCTCATACTGCTTTTGGAGTACAGTAATTTTGGAGGAAGAACTGTGGCCACTTGTCTGTGGCTATGTGGACAGAAGGAAATCTATTTTCTAAATAAACACAAATCATAGAATCCTCTCAGTCACTCTCACCAGTCCTTTATGTTACTAATCCATGTTATTTACTTTTCTTTGTAGTAAAATTACCTAAAGGATAATCTATAGATACGTTAACATACATTTCACATCAGTTGTCATTAAAGCTTGAGTAACAATGTCACAGATGATTGCAATATCCCAAGTCTGTGTGTTTGTCACTGTATGTTTGTAATGTATTTTTTAACATTAGGAACTGTTTTTTCAGAGCCAGCTGCGAAATCATGAAAGAGAACAACACAGTCTTCATGAGCTCTTCTCCACAGCCACAGCTAACAAACTAATAGTTTCCAACGAAGCAGATGATAGAGAAGGTACTGTTTATATTTACACTTGGAATTACAAAAACTCACTCATAACATTACTGGTTTGCTGTATTTGTGTAACTGGTTTTAAGATCTCTTGTGCTGAAATGCTTTCATGCCTGTTCATTACCTTAAATGTATGTTCTTTCCAGAGGGCAGAATTTACCATAGTCAGTCTTGAGGTGGCATTTATTGTTAGCTGATATATTTTTAGGCCCAGTAATTAAACCCTTCTTGTGACAAACAACTTATATGCAATATTATTCTGGATTTTTAAGAAGAAAATCTTTTTTCCTTCCTTTCCTCAGCACCTATAGCGTTTTCCAAATGACCTAAACAAAAGAAAGGCTTTTTTTTTAAACTCACCATGGTAATGTAGTTTACTGTCAGCATATGCATACAATGCCATCCCTTCTGAGTTTAGAAATTTCTGTTTAATTATGGTAATGTCCAAAATGAGTCATTTATTTTAGCCCTAGCAAGGCAAATGAAAAACATTCTAAATATGCAACCTGTATCTGTAAGAGTTGCCTGGGTAACAGTAGGTATGCATTTTCATAGAGACATAGAATGGTTTGGGCTGGAAGGGACTTAAAAGCGCCTCTCTTTCCAAGCCCTGCCATGGGCAGGGACAGCTCCCACTAGACCTGGTTGCTTAGAGCCTCATGTTTGTTTAATTGTGTATCTGCTTCTAATTTAATAGGGTTTGTTTGCAAAACATAAACAAGTAACAAAAGAACAAAACAAAAACAAGCCAAAAAACCCTTGATGCATTAAGGTAATCAAATAGGGGGAAAATAACCAAATCGTGAAGTTTAGGAGAAAATGTGGCCTTAAAATCCCATGTGTGTCCTGGAAAGCCACTATGTATCATTGCAGTGTGAATGCATCCTCTTCTCTGGTGAGTTACAGCTACTGAAAATATTTACAGCATTTTTATTTTGAAGGCAAGACTGTAATTATTAGCATTTTGCAATTTTAGAGCATTATGGATAAATACTACTAATTAGATAGTCTCTGAACAACTGTGAGCTGAAGTATTCCCATTTTGTGCACAAAGCTCTTTTCTGTCCTATCTGTGCTCTCTCAGTTGTTTAGACAGCAAAATGTGCACTCTAATAGTACTTAGGTTGCTGTGGTAATTTCTGGGTTCTACTCTTTCCTCTACAGCTGCTCAGTGAGTGCAAAAGTTGTTGAAATGGATGCAATTTCTTGTGAAAAAAGGCACTGACCAGCAGGAGCCAGGGTGGATGGGCAATGGTTTGCCCAAAACAACTTGGTACATGTCAGACCAGAATGAGTTCCCAGCTTTGCCTTCTCAGCTCACATTGCCTCCTTTTCTGGCCTTCAGTATATGAGTTTAAAGTTAATTACCTCATCAACCTCAGGTAGAATGACCCTTCCCAGCTCCTTTTTTGCTCTTATCAATGCAGAAGGCATTTAAATTTAGGAAATTGATCTGTAGTGCTCAGCCCATCCCAGGAGCTAAGCCTGAGAGAGCCGTTCAAAGCCAGGGGGAGACAGGGAAATGGCCAGGGAGGCTCTGCTGGGAGTGGGAACATTTCCTGTTACATACTGGGGGCTTTCTGCAGGAGCAGCAGCAGAAATGTTTAATGGCAGTGATAGGAAATAAAACATTGTTACTTTAGTGAGTTACAAATATCTAGGAGCACAGCTTGGACTGTTACTTCTGGCAGTGTTTTGTGTGCTGTAAACCAGTGTTCCTAAAGATATCCTGATACAGGAATAACTGCCTTGCCTGAAACGTGTCAGGTTTGGAGAAATGCTGTACTTTTTGAGCTCAACTCCTGGTAATGTGAAAATCAATAGTCCTATCTGCTTTTGAAATTAGTATGTTTAATGAGGTTGTTTTACAGTTTATATCCTGATTTTGTACTTTAGCTTCCATGAAAGGGAAGCCCCTGTTCAAGAAATTTGCCTGCTTTCAATTAATTTAGAAATGTTTTATAAATATTCTTTTCTTATTATTACCTTATAGAAGTGTTCCAGCCATGTACTTTAATTGTTTACCCCACATGAAATTTAGTAATGTGGCTTGAATGAAAACAGTTCTCCTTTTAAACTTTTATTAACTCATACTGTGGAATGCTTAAATTATTTCAGAACCAATTTATAATCAAATTGCAGCACCACTGCAGTACAGCAATCTCTTGTCAAACAGATGTCATCCCTATAAAGCGACACAAAACAAAGAAGTTTATGGCACAGCATCTGTTTATGTGAAAGATGCCTGAGCTGGAACAGTTTCATTTCTTGTTTATGAAATGGTTAGTCCTAAAAGTCTCTTTATTCATCATGGTTGTACAATAAATTAAAAGGAGCATTATGACACTGGGTATGATCAGACTGTAAATGTCTAATAATGAAGGAATAGGGTAATAAGCAGCATTAGAGGAGCACCTGTTACTGCTGCTGCAGCAAAGATCTGTCATTTCCATATTCACTTGTAGGAGACCTGATATTCTCCATCCAGAAAGCAAAACAGGCCCCAAACCCACAAGAAATAAGCTAGTTGAGGGGATGAGGGACACAAATGCTATTTTGTAACAGCAAGAGAGTATGTGATGTATTATAATTTATGTGCATTTTCTGGAAGGAATAAATATAAAGTAGTGATTGGTATAAATAATTGCTCCTAAGTGTGTGCTGCTGGGTGTGAGCATCTTAGAACTATGCTGTAGCAAATATGTTTGCATAATGCCTTAAAAATCTCATTAGATACTGTTGGTTTTAAACTGCCTGCCCACTGAAATACCAAATTTGTAACGGAAAATACATTTGGAAGCAGTTCATTCTAAAGCTGCAGAATTTAAGATGGAAAACCCCTTCAAGCAGAGCACAGCCCCTGCTCTCCCATGGATCTGCAGCCCAGTGAGTGTCCTTGATCCATTTGAGGTCTCCTACATGAATGTGTTTTCAAAAAGAATAATGCAGAAATATAAATTCCAAAGTCTTCAAGTAAATAATTAGGATTGTTCTGATAATTTTTACATTAAATGAAAAACAAATTAATAAATTTTGAGCATTTTGTAGGAAAAATTCCAATATATTTGCTTTAAGGTTGACTTGCAAAGAGTGCCTGCTGTGTATTACTTCCATATTTTTTCTTATAAGAGCGCTAAAGAGTGAGAACTGTGTCATGCTTTAAAATGAAAAATAGGAAATATATTTGTGGTTATCTTGGTACACACAGAAATATTCCAATTTTATTTCCCTATCTTTGCATTCAGACTGCTATTTTATTTTATATGATATACTATATATTCTTCACAATAACCCTCTGGGGTTATCAGCCTTACCTAATTACTTTGCATCTTGAACCAAAAGTGCTAAATTTTGAAGTGAAAGTTTAATTAGTTGTAATTTTTCCTTATATTGAAGCTGTGTGACTGTATTCATCAGAATAATATGTCTAGAACCCTTTTTGGCATAATTCAGTGCCTGCCTGTGGGAAAAGAAATGTCTCTTTTAAAGAGTTTTACCATCATGACTCTTAATTGTTTTGATAATGAGAAAATTCAGCCTAAAAAAAAAAAGTACGTGAGGTACAGCATGATAGGCTGGAATGGGAAAATTACCTGCATAAAAAATGCTATCCTTCTTCCCAAATGTTAATATCTTAACCCAAATCAGTCCCATTATTCAGTGAGGGAACAGGGCTGTTAAAGTGTACACACTTATGTCTCAAAAATATTCCAGCTGTGCACTGGTGGGCACACATTTCCCTGTGTAAGGAGTCATTAGCCTTTGTGTCTGAAACCATTAATTTTTCAAGAGTCTTTTTCATTCTGGAAGGAAAAAAATTACTTTTGTTACAATTGCTTTTTAGTAATTTGGATAAGTTCCAAATTATTTATTAAGACATCTGGTCAATATCTATTTTTTTTATCATCTCATATCTTTCAGAAAGTGTATGTTGGATGATAAAAAGGATTTAGAAGCTTCGGGAGGTCTTTTGCTTTTCTTTTCTGTGTTTGCCAGTTTGAAACTCATCCATTCTCAGTCCCAGTCTTTTCCTTTGATTTGATGCATCCTGCAAAGCACTGAAACTGCTGGGTTCAGCAGTCCCACATATTATCACCTTTTGCTGTAACACAGGACTTCACCCAGCTGCAGGGAGAAGGAAAATGTCCACATGGAGAAAAAGAATGTGTTTTCTTAAAATTTCAATAACTCCTGCAAGTGGCAGGGCAAATGCAGAACAGTATGGTCAAATAAACCATACCTTCATTACCTCTGTGTCTGTTGCCTGATCAAATACTTGAAAAGTATTAAATATTTATCGACATTCAGAACTATTACTTTAAAATGTAAATTCGCGTTTCATAATTCGGTTGTGATGAAATAATAATCTGAGAATTCCTTACAACGCTGAGTGCAGCTCTCTAAAGTATTGGCTTTTGTTCCAGTAGGCAGCAAGTGCTCATCCCAGAAGCTGTTCAGGTGTGATGTGTGTGACTACACGAGCACAACGTACGTGGGGGTGCGCAACCACCGCCGCATCCACAGCTCGGACAAGCCATACAGGTGAGTGCCTGCCTCAGCCTGCCAGAGCACTGGCTGCCATGGCCTGGGCAGAGGGGCTGGAAGAGAGCTGCACCTACACCACTGTACTGCAAATGACTGAAGGAGGCACACTTGCTGCCTGACTCAGACCATGTCATTAAGATTTGCTAATGCATCTTTTGCTGTGGCAGTCTTCTGCCTGTTTTCAGTTTGAAGCATTCACATGTGGAGAGGGAGATAATTCTGTTATAATGCTGGACTTTGGCCAACAGTAATAATATATTTCTCAAAGCCCTTGCACACCTAACTTCATTTTGGATTTGCTTTATTGCAAAATTCTGCCCTTGTCACCAAGTGCCTCTTCTTTTTCAGTGATTCCTAACAATAGTAACATACTCAGGATCATATTTTATAGGTTTTCTACAAGGGTATTATATGGATTTATATAGGAACTTGGGTACCTAAAATCACGTGTAATACTACTGCTGAGGTGCCCAGCAAAAAAATAAATCCTGCATTTTCCTATTGGTTGCTGCATAAATTCCCCCAAATTCAATCTGTGCTTTTACAGTGTGGATCTCTGTCCCTCTCTAGTGGCTACAAAATAGATCTGAGTCAATAGATTTTTGAACTGATCTTTAATGTAAATTCCTGTCTTTAGTGTAAATTCTGGGAACTCAACACCTTGAAAGGCTGAGCCAAGCCAGGGACTTTCTCTTTTGGATAAACAAACCCTGAAGATGTGTTGTATTTTGATTTGTGCATTATAATGATATCCCATAACACCAGCAAAAATTCACAAGATGTTTACTCAGAGAGCAAGTGTGGAATACAAATAGATTGTTTTCTCCTCAGAACCTTCACTATTACCATTATTTATTACTTAGTAAGGTTGGAGCAGCAGATACTGTAGAGTGTCTTGTATGTGGTAGTTTTCAAATTGGTGTTAGCAGCCTGTTTTGATTTAGGAACCCTTGGAAATTTTCCATTGGTGACACAGACTGCTGCATACTAAATACAAATCAACCCATCTGCCTTGCTTCTCTTATTATTTTTTCATAAACTTCTTAGACAAATCTGAAAACCTGGCAGGATACTTGAGCCACATCTGAACACCATAAGGATCCAGTATTTATGGTATTTCTCCTTCTGAAACATGAATTCCTCAAGCCTTCCATAGTGTCAAACAGCAGCCTACTACATTGCTGCCTTTTTGAGAGCTGTAAACATACTTTATATTTGTTTGACAAAACTTGCTGGAAACAAAGCCTTAAAGGATATGTTTTTGTAGATTTGATATGTTCTGGATTTTAATACTGCACAATTAAATCTTTTCAAAAATATAGTGAGTATTCTCAGGCTAAGTATGCTGCAGTCTCAAACTGTTTCACACTATAGAACAGACTTTCTAACTGGACTTTTACCATTTGATAAAAAAAGGGAACACCTAAAGTTCAAACAAATACATAAGAATTTTAGCTGAGCTTGATGATTTCTGTTTTAATGTGGTAGATACAGGAAGGTTGTGTTGTAGTATATTGATATTTATGAATAATAAGGAATTTGTGTAATACTTTGGGATCTAAATCAATGGATCTGAGTTTAGATCCAGACTGTTCTATGTATTGGTTTTATACAAAGATATTGTGACAGAAATGAAAAAAAGAAAAATTTGAATGGCATGATGTGACATGCTTAGGGCACTTAAATCTGAATATGTTGATCTTATCACTCACTTTTTTTTTCAGCAATAAAGCCCTGAAACTTGGTGGTTTATTACTGGTTTGGCTTTTACAATGTCATGACAACACATCTGGTGCATTAAGTAGAGCACACACTCTCCTCTGCAGCTCTGAGGGTCACATTGTGCCTTTGGAAGGGCTGCATCCTCACTCCCTTGCACTTAGTGATGCTTACCCACATCAGGAGAGGGGCACAAGAGAGATTTCAGGAAGAAGCATAATCTGTAAGCCCAGTGATGCCTGCTGAAAGGTGGAGGCTTTTTTGGGCTGCAGAAGATTCTCACTGCCCAACAGCAAGTTCATGTCACAACTTGGAGTTCTGCAAATATGATTAGTCCTCAGCTGCAGCCTTCCTGAGGCACCTTTGCAGCCTGGGAGCTGGCTGGGGCTTGGAGCAGGGCCAGCAGTGAATGCTCAGATCAGTCACTTGTTGTTGTCTCTTCAGATGTCGCGTGTGTGACTTCGCCACCACAAATATGAATAGCTTGAAGTGCCACATGAGGCAGCACCCCCAGGAGCATCAGGCAGTGCAGCTCTTGGAACAGTTCAAGTATGTAATGGGGCTCTTAAAGCAGTGTTCAGATCCTGTTCCCTTCCCTCCTAGAGTCATTCTTTGGTCCACAGAGTTGTTTGGGGTTTTTTGATGGATTTGCCATGGCATTCCCAGGCTGATTAAGCGTGTCCATGACTTCCCTCTGTGACCTGTTGAGCTTTTGCTTTCCTGAATGTGGTGGTTGCACACACACTGCCTATTGCAAGTAGTTTCTGGGCTGTGTTAATTACTTAAGCATGCCTGGAGTTGCTTAGGAGATTGTATGAGCCAAAACCATGCCATGGCACTTCTAACATTTAGCATTATAGACAGGTAAATTCCAGTATCCAGAAGTGTTCCCTGGCTTTCTTTAGTATCTCAGTCTAGGCACAGCCTTTGCATGTTCATGTCAGTTGGAATCCAGGTTGGCATCACCTAGTTAAGATTTAGTATGAACAGCCATGAAGGGATGAGTGTCCCTTATAGTCTGTCCATAGATATGGGTGGTTTATAGATATATGAGAAAGTTGGTACAGATGTGTGTAATTGCCTACTACTAATTTGTAACAAAAAATAGAAGTTGGGAAGGGAAAGGAAAGAAAATTGGGAATATTCTGAATACTTCTTAGTGGAAGATTTTAAAGGCGATATGAAAAGTCTAAATAAAGCACACTCATATAGAGATTCCTTCTCAAGAAAAGCTGCTTCTACAATTATAAAGTACTTCCACTGCATTTTCCCCAAATGCTCCTAGAAGCATTAAGTTGTATTTGCTCAGCTGTCATGCTTCCCATGGTATTGCTCCTGGTATTACCACGGATTACTGGAAACCTCCACACTTTGGTCCCTGATCCCCAAGGAATTAGTCTATCCAAAACTGCAAGAGAATTGTTTCCTCAGTGTATCAATGTAGAATACACCTGAACAGTGAAGTTTAATAATTCAGCACAAATCAAGCAGTAGGGCAGGTCATGCTATGGAATTGAAAGGCTTCTACTACTAAACTCAGTGGTAAATAATTTTGTTTCTCTGAGAAAGTTGCATATACTGTAAGTATATGATCATTAACTGTAGTGCAGCATACTAAAAGCTGTTGGAGTTTCTGTGTCTGATTTGAACTATATGTTTAAATAGTCAACAGTATTTGGCTCAAAAGATGCTGTTCTCAGCAATGTAAATTTTATTAGTAAATCACCTGAGTAAATTAATGAACTTCAAAAAATTAGAGTACTTAAAAGGGACTAAAAATGGACGTTGGGCTGTGGCTTCATTGATTGTGTTCCCAAATCACTGACCAAGCAGTGTTAGTGACACAGAAAATCATATGTATGGTGAGACTAGTAGGCACATTAAATGAAATTATTTGTTGATCTTTGTGTTTTACAAAAAAAATATTTTGACTTAATTTTTTCTATACATTAAATATAAGGTCTGCCTTTTATCTAATGACGTATTTTGTAACAGCCTCATTAGAGATATTAGGATTCCCAGTCTGAGAATAGACTCACCTATCTTTGAAAGCATCCATTTTCTTTGTAAGGCTCCAGATTAGAAGGAAAAGAGACAAATAGGATCCTAGAGAAGAGTGAGCTAGAAGGACACACCCGTTGTTCCCCAGCAGGACAGAATTACCTTGCTCCATAAGCAAGGTAATGTGCTGTGCTTTCACCTCATTTGGGAGAATTTTGCTGTTCTCTGCAATCTTCTGCTGAGCAGAGTTTGTTTTCTGTGTATGATTATTTGCAGGGCATTTAAGGACTATACCCTACTGTCATTAAGAAAAGTCATAAAGCCTTACTGAATTGTAGTGTATAATGTGGTTTTATGTTGGCCTTCTTGTGTTTCTAGGTTACATTTCTGAAAGGTCTTAAAAACTTACAAAAACTGACTTGCATTGTGGTAATTTTAACAGACTCATCATAATAACACACTGGGATCACATTGCTTGAGCAAAGCTGCATTCCTGGTTATAATTTATTTGCACAAGGTCACCTTCAATGGATTCTGATCTTTTCCATGGGATTTGGGGAACTGAAGCCTTCCCAAGTAGCAGGCAGCTGAGCAAAAGGGCTTTTTTATCCAAAAGACAAAAAGACAGATCCTGCTCTGAAGTGATGTCATGCAGTATCACTCATCTCCTTCATGCTGAGGTGACTAATTTATCATCTCAAAAACACATAAAGAACCTCCTCTGATGTATATTCGTGCATGAAAAGGGTTATACAGGATTTGATCAGTCTTGGGTTATTTCTGTCCATAAATATACACTGCATCTCCCTGTCAATAGGATTTATTCTTCAGGGTTTTGGTTTTTACTGCATAAGATGATGTTTTACAGGGAAATAGAAAATTTAGTCTTGTGGTACCAGAGCTGATGGAAAACTCTATGGAGAAACGGATCACCTGTGTGAATCCTGATCTGTGAATCTCTTCAGAATCTGACACTGCCCTCACAGCCTGCTGATCCTGCTTGAGGGGCTGGACTGGAATGTGCAACCTCAAGAGGTCCCTTCCAGTTTCAATAACTCTGTGATCCATAATAAACTAATACCTGCTATATCAGGAAAGACTTCTTTAGTTCAATTAACATAATTAGTGCTAATTACACAGTTCCTGCTTGGTTCAGAGCAGGGGCAGAGAGAGCTCACCACCTCTCTGCCAGATGCCCTGTTTCTACACTCAGCAGAAGTACTGTATTTCTGCAGTCTTAACACAGTTTTATCAGGCCAAACAGATAAGATTTCAATTCAATTGTTTAGGAAATTAAAAAAAAAAAATTAGAACGTTCTCAGATCCTAAAAATAGTCTTATATTTTAGGATGAAACTTTGCAAACTAATGTGACCCAGTTATGAAACTGAAAATGGAACCAAGAAGAAGGTTCACTTGGATCTCTCTGCTTACTCATCCTTTTGGAAGAACTAAACCATTACTAAACAAATAAAATTTGACTTTGAAATATTTCTATTTTTCCTTCTCCATTTTCCCCCAGATGTTCTCTCTGTGGATATGTATGTAGCCATCCTCCATCCCTGAAGTCCCACATGTGGAAACATGCAAGTGACCAAAATTATAACTATGAACAAGTGAACAAGGCTATTAATGATGCAATTTCACAAAGCAGTAGGTATGTCTGATTTACTGTCACACCCTATTATCTTTCAAAAGACCCAACCCTTACCCAAAATAAAGTTCCTATGTAAAAGGAACAGCTGTATATTTTAATATTTGTTTTGGTTTTTATTATTATTTCAGGTTTCAAGGACAACTCACTGATAAAACCCTATTAGAAGGCACAGATGAAAGTACAGTACCTATACTAGGAAGTTCAGACAACCTGGTGTCTTTTACAGAGTCCATTAACCAGACTACAAATGAAATTTCAGGTTCTGATGAAAATGAAAAACCTACCTTGATGAATACCTCATGCAGTTTAGAAAAGAACTCCACTCTACCCCATCTTGGCACAGAATACTGTGTTCTTCTCTTCTGCTGCTGCATTTGTGGTTTTGAGTCTACCAACAAAGAAAATCTGCTGGATCATATGAAAGAACACGAGGGTGAAATCATAAACATCATTCTAAACAAGGACCACAGCATGACTCAGAATACAAACTAGCTGAAGCAGTAAGTTAAGAGAGGATTTCCTAGAGTGAATATTTTCTTTTTTTGCTATTTTTTGCCTGAGAAACTTGCTAAAGAGAAGAATTGCAAGCAAAACTTGATTTCCCATCCTGAGTTCTTGTTTCAGTAGGAGTACAGTGTTTGAACCAGGGACTGATGAATCATTTAAGAGATAAATACAAGGTGTGGAGAATAGAAGGATCCATTTTAACCTGTTACTTCTTTATATGGTGCCAAGAATGTAGGATTGTTGGTTTTTTTCATTTCCTGTCGGGTACTAGTCAGTAATAGTGCATTAGCACAGTACTTTAAAACCCAACGGTGTGAAAGCTTTGAATCACTTGAAAAGCTTTTTTCTTCCTCCCTCTGTTGTTTTCCAAGTAATTCAGCAAAGAAGGTTTTTACCCTCTTTTTTGAGAGATGATCTGGCAGCAGATCAGGTAGAGCTGTTACAGTGTGATCTGGCAAACCCCCCTGCCTGGAAGGCTGGGAGAGGGGAGGTGGCCAGGGCATGTGTGTGCTGTACTCACACACAGGAGTTCCATTGTTCCCAGTCTATTTTTAAGGCTTTACAAACTCCCAAGTCATTTTCCAGCAAAGACTGCCATCCTTTCCAATGATTTACAGCAGCAGGAGGTGAAGGGCCTAGAAGCATTCTGTTAATAACTATTTGTTTGATTGGATCCTAACTACACAACTGCTATCTTTTCAACTCATAGTGTGTAACAGATTATTTTTATACAATAACCTGTTGTTTCTTCATGGTTTTCTTGACACCGTGAGGCGTATAAAAAAAGAAAAGCTTATAATGTCACTTTCCATTTTTGGTGATTATTTTGCAGTATGGATGAGCAATGTTTTTAATGAGAACAAGATGTTAACAATAATTGCCACAAAGTGATGTAGATGAAATCTATGTAGATTCCAAAAGATGTAGGTGAGCACAAATTGGGATTTTCAGAAACGCCTGCCTGCTTTGGCATTCTTAGAAATGCCACTGGCTGGCCAGATTTCCCACTTGTCTGTCAGAGCTGTAACTGCAGAAATAATGAGCTGAAAGATAATCTTCCTGTAGAAAATCAATCATATTTAAAAAAAGAAATGGCAAACAATGTCTTAAGCCAAAACTGTATCCAGTTACTTACTGAATAAATTTTACTAGTGCCTCTAGTATGGATTGATAAAGGGAATTAGAGATTACTTTGTTGTCTAAGAAACACATAGAAATCTCACCCTTTTAAAACCTTCAGCTTCTAAAATTACAGTGTGGGTTTTTTTGCTTTGTTGTTTTTATAGTTACAGCAGTTGGCAGTAGAAGATACTCAACTGTATATCAATGTGGAATATTATTACACTGGCTAGTTTCCTGGCAACTTTGTTGAGGTTATTGATTAAGCTGGCTACTTAATTTCTTTGAAAGATTCATTAAGTGTAGTATCACTTCTAAAGAAGCCCTTTGGCAGCCAGATTTACACTTCCTAGTTCAGGCATGTATTCCTGCTTCTAATGAATGGCAGATGCACAGCAGCTTGCCTAGTGCTGACACGGGCATGCAGTGACCTGATCTTTAGTAGCTCAGTATTTATAAAGTTCCTTACTCTTAGGAAAACAGTGGTTTCTGGTTCCTTTATTTCCACCCTTCTGGCAGCAGAAATCAGCTGCAGCTGTAAATGTGAGAGGCTGGCACATGGAGTGTCTGTATTGTGCTAGCACTGCCTGGAAGTGGCAACCAGGAAAAGAAAACAGTACCAGAAGTCACAGCTTCATGAAGCAGCACAAAAGGCAGAGGCCAGGGTAAAAGCACTAAGACTTCAAGTGTATTTGATACTTGTTTTCAAGAAATTTCCTCAATTTGACTTCTTCTTTTGGGTTAAATAGGTATTATTTTGTTTATAAATTAGATAGCAGAAAGTACACATTTGACTTGAAGAATTAGTCAGGATATAAGGTCAAAGCATTTTTGTGTTGAATTTTTGAGATACTTTAAATATGTATTTGAAGTTAATTATACATTATTTTCAGTAGATACTTATTTTTCATATTCCTACAGTTGGATTTTACATTTGAAAAACACATTATTTATTTACATGATCCCAAATTCCAGAGGAGATAATGAAGTTTAAATGGGATATTCATATTGTCTTACTGACACTGCTATTATACCTTCAGTATAGAATAAATGTGAAAATACTACATCATCTGGAATATATCTCAACTTTCTCACTCAGAAGTCCCATTTGTTTGAAAAATTAAAGGACAGTGAGATCCCTCGTAATGCTAAACTACCAGTCAGTATTCACAGAAACAATATTTACCACACTGTTATTTTTGTGTAATTCTGTTAAAGTTGCTCAGCTAGTGAAAGATAAAAAAGGAAAAACTTGCATTCATAAGCTAAAAAGGAGATGGCAGTGAACCAAAATTTCAGAAGCCAACAACCTTGAATGCAGAAGAGCAGCTCTGGTGTGTGTGGAGGGCACACGAGCAGCGTTCTGTGCAGTGCCCCAGGAATCAGTGTCACAGATTCCTCAGCAGGATGTGGCTGTTCACTGTTGTTCTTTGCCATCTTGTTGCTCTGTTCTTTTTGACCACGTGTTCCTGTAAAACAGAAAGCTACTTGCCTCTAAAAACCATTATCAGTCCTGACAAATGCCAACAAAGAATTCTTTCCCATGTGCACAGAGATTTACTTTTTTAGCTGTCTCCATGCTGCTTGCAATTAGTTACCCACTCACGATTCCCAGGGACTTTGTCAGAAGTCCTGCATGTGAAATAATTATAGGCTTGGTTTTTCTGAAAGCAAATTGTTTCTCAGGTTATCTGCTTTTGAAAGTGTATGGCTGGCCTGGTTGCATGTTTTGTAAGGGGTTTTAAGCACATTTCAGAGTCACTGACACTGCAAATTTCCATTTCTTTAAGCTTTTAAACTATTTTTGTCTCTTCGGTCCCAGCACTAGCAGGTGATCAGCTATTCACGTGCTGTTTGTTCAAATTAGATTTTATTCTGTGATACAAACTGTACCTTGCAGCTTTGTTTGCAATGCCTGTACTTCCACTGAAGAGCAAACTTCATTCATACTTGGCTGTACTGAAAAATGGGTGCATATTTCATCTTCCTGATTTATGCTTGACCTGGAAAAATAGAGTGGGATTCAGTCAGAGTTATTGTATTTTCCTCTTTCATAAGCACTTATTTAATCATTTGAAGAAATGTACAGTTGGTGCTCAAAGTAACATTTGTTAAGATATATTTAATAGAAATTTACATTTGCATTTGATATTCATGGACATGGGTACATGTATTTTTTTAAGAAAAGGTATTGTAACACTATGGCACTGCTTTTATAGCCAAAGTATAAAAAAATTTAGAAAACTGACATGTAAAGACTGCAGTTAATTCTGATACTGTATCTTATGAAATAGGATGAGTTTTGTTTTATAAAGTTATCCAGCACATTAAGCTGCATGCCTTAAGCTCTCTCTAGGATTGTGTTCCTGATAGGCAACTCTTTGGAAGGATGAAGCAAAGTCTGTAGTACTACTTTAACTACCTTCTGGAATACTGTACAATGGTAGAATAATTTATTTTGCTTTACAGGAGTTTGTCACGTATTGACTTTAATATTGTATTTTGGTAATAAACTTTTTTTGTTAAACTCTTTAGTCACTTTTATTTGGCCTCTATGAAATATCAATATAGAAAATCCAAACACTGAATCAGTGTTTAAAGAGAGGGAAATCTGTTAAGTCAAAAAGTATTTGAAATACTTTACTGCCATTTCTTACTGTCATATGAAATTATTAGTATTAGTTTATTACTAGTTTAAATACTGCTAATACAAGTTTTATCAAAGTAACTGTGATGAAGAAATATTAAACTATTAAGTCAAAATATTTGTAAGCCTGCATGCAGTTATGGTGGCACCATGCTGAAGAACTGCAAATTTGAAATTCGTAATGAAACTAGTAGGAATTTTTTCCCTAATTTAAATAAGAGTGAAAGCCTTAATCAGCTTTTTTCAGGTGACTGGCTTTTGCTTTTCCATCACATAAGCTAAAACATATCTTGAAACCTATTTTTAAATATACAGCATATTTCTTGGCCTTGCTGGAGCTTTTCTTCCCATCTTTCTCAGGAAAAAATAAAGTCAGTTGGTGTTGCTGGGGAGAAAAGAGAGAGTATGGCCAGGATACCCACTGCTGGTATCAGCATGGTTTACAGTTACATAAACAAGTAATCTTTTGCCATTTTCTTGTTGTTATTATTGGGGCCCTGGGCCAAATATGTTGAAATAAAGGCTGGAACTACAAATGGGTTTAGATGCAACACTACAGAATGCTGTGTCATGCACTTTTTTCACATTTTCTCTAATGCAAAACCTGGGGAAAAAAGCTCTTTGTAGCAGGATGTGGCATGCAGGTATTATCCTGTTCACTGGGCTAAAACACCTTCCCCACCTCAGCTGAACAGAGCCCAGGAGCCTCCTCAGAAGTTTCTCCCCCATAAATAACGTGGCCATGTGTGACCACAGCTGGGCACCGAGGGTCCTGTGAGGGTTGGAACAGCCCTGGGAACTGGAAGGAAAGGATGCAGAGCCCTGGCACACAGCAAGGGGATTCAATCCCTCTGCCCCAGATCTCTGGCAAGTGCTTAGGGCTGGAATTGCTGCAGAAAGCTGATGCACCACAGGGAGCCTGTGTTCTGCATCCCTTCCAGGCAGGTTTGGAGAAGAGCTGTCACACAAAGGAAGGGACACACCGTTAGAACTGACCTAAGATTAGCTAGCTAATGAAATCCACAATTGGTCCAGCTAAGATTTTTTTTGCCCAAAAGTTTTAAAAGTTGAGAAAAGTGATAACCCAGAAATTGGGCATGTTTGCCACAAACCACAAGGCAGCTGAACAGCAGCTCAAAACACTGCAGGTTTAGACTTAAAATTTACTGGGGCAGAACTTGAGTCCTCCTGCTTTTCTAGTTCATGGTAGCTCTTTCTACAGTACAATCCAAGAGAAAACACAAATAAACAGAATTTAAAGTTTCTTCCAACCATTTCCTGTTTGTAGATGTTTGGCATTTGTTGGAATTATGGCTAATTTGGTGCCAACACAAACACTCCACTACTTTGATCTAGTTGGGAGAGAAGGAGCAAACAGAATATTGTTAAACATCTTTTTGCTATTTTGGGAAGTAAGAAGCCAGCATTGCAACAGTATTATAACAATACAGTTATGATATAATCATCAGTATTACTGATTGCAAGCTACAGTTTGGTGACTTTTAATTTACATTTTATAACACAACTTTTAGATATTAATATCCATCTGGAAGCTCTTTAGTTCTGTATACTCGAAACATTACAAATCCATTACATCCATGCATGGGGTCATAAAACACGGGAGAATTAAGACAACTCCCCCTTCTCTGGGATTTCTAAAACTCTTCACTGATTATGTTTTCTAAACCATTTCTGCAACTGCTTGTTCTTGTAGAATTTACTTTTCATTTGCTTCTTTACAAGTAGTGGAGAAGTAGAACTGTTATTCCAGGAAATATCTTCCACAGCATGCCCTTCTTAGAAATGTAAGTACATTATCTGCTTTACACAAAAACCTGCAGGCACTCAAGGTGTTTATCTACACTGTAAAATTTCTTGTATGTATACAATGTGTTCATTTCAACAAACACATGACATCTAGGATGTGGCAGTGACAAAAGGAAGGTAAATCTATTGCCCATGGTAAGGCACATATTTATTTAGTTTTCATTCTTATTTTAAGCATTCCCACAAATGTATGACATGCCTTATTGCTCAAAAAAACCAAACCCAAAAGAAGTATGGCTGTAAATTGACTTACAGTAGAAATGCTTAAATATTTGGAGGACTTGATCAGAGGAAGATAATTCTGTGGGTTCTTAAAAATACTTACAAAACAAAATAAGCACGCAGAGTAGATACTGAAAAATTTCCTGATTTCTAGTGTCAATGGCTTCAAAGTTCAGAATGACCAGGATGATTACTACATCATTTTCTTGCTGCCTCTGAGCATGCTTTCTGTGAATTTCATGGCTCTTCCTGCTCGAAATACTAAATTTTTCAATGAACAAAGGTTGTGGAATGAGAGAGAAAAAAAAAAAAAGTAGAAGTACTGCTGTACTATAAAATTGTGATGGAAAATCAACTAAATACTGTCCTGAAGAAGTGAGCTCTCCCTGACAATTCCACAGAATTTGTAAGGATTATTGGGAAATCAGCCTCCTGTGATAGGACCTGGAGTTGGTTTGCGGGTTATGGCTTCATGGGGCATGGTTTTTTCTACAATTACTAAAGACAGTGCAAATAAAACTTACAATCAAGACTTACTGCAGGGGTAGGTTGTGCCCATTAAGTAGAACAAAGTCTGGCATTGCCGTTATCTTCCAGCTACAAAAGGTCTTTTCCCCCTCTAAACGTTTATGGTGCAGTTAAGCAAGAAATACAGTGGAGCTTACAACGTGTTGAACAGAACACGCAGCTGTAACTTCAATTGTAAAATCACACATAAATGGAACTAGATCGGGGGGCAGAGGGGCGGTGGGAAATACATTTTAAAAACACTACAAATAAATTCTAGGGCACTATTAGAGCAGAGCATCCCCCGACAGCCGGACCCTCGGGGAGAAAGCGGCCCCGCAGCCGCTTTCGCATGGGGATGCGAGGCTCGGAGCGCTGGCCGTGCCTGCCTGTGCCGGATTTCCGCCGCAGCCCGCCCTGGCCCGTTCGAACGGCGATGGAGCGGCAGCCGGGCCGGGGGCCGGGCCTGTGACGGGCGCCTGTGCCCGCCCCGGCTCTCGGTCTCCGCCCGGCAGGGCCGAGCGCCCGGCGCCGCGCCCGCCCCTTCCCCTTTCCCTTCCTCCCCTTTCCCTTCGCTTTCCCGTCCGTGCCCGCGGCGGGCCCGGGCGGCTCCCGGAGCAGCGCCGGCAGCAGCGGCCGCAGGTACCGGGGCCGGGGAGCGGGCGGGGGGAGCCGCGCGGGGCCGCGCAGGCCGCGGGAGCCCCGGGCCCGGCCCTGCCCCGGCCCTGCCCCGGCCCTGCCCCGGGCCCGGCTCTCCGCGGCGGCGGGGCCGGGTGCGAGCTGCCCGCCCCGGCCGAGCCGAGCCCTGCGGCAGCGGCGTGCGAGGAGCGCTGGCACCGCGGGCGGGGTGGGGATGAGCATCTTGCCTTTGTTAATTAATTAATTAATTAATTGTCAGGTGTGCCACAGACCCGCTCTCCCAGAGCATGAGCTCGTGCAGCTCCCCGCGTGTTTCGCCAGGTGTGTGAGGGGCAGGCGGAGCTCATCCGCTGCCAAAGCTTCGCACAAAGTTGCGCGGCTGAGGCGCGGGTTGCCCGCGGCGCTGCCCGCAGCAGCCGCGCCGGATCCGGCACCGGGGGCAGCTGTTGCTGCCGGGATGGAGCGGGCGGTGCCTCCGGCAGGGACCCGAGGAGCGATGGCACTGCCCCGGTGCCCGCTGCCAGCAGCTCTGTGCCGGCGCCGAGAGCACCCGGCCACTCACGGGGCAGGGGCTGCACGAGCTTTGGGGCTTGTGGCGGTCTCAGTTCCACGGCGTGGAAAACATCGAGTGTTCTTTGAATGCTGTTTCTAGTTTTTTATAACACAGGTGTTCTCTGGCATCATTTTTGCATCTTTTGACCCCTTTTTTGGGTGTTTCCTGAAAGTCAGGATTTAAATACTGGCTTGATATTTTAGGCTGAAAAAACTAATTTTTCTTTGAAGGGCTTAGACTTTTTAAAAAAGGAGAGCCTGGAGTGTGTTTTGAGTCAAGGGCTAAAAAAGTGAGGGCAGTTAAAATAACAAATGATTCTGAAAACCTGTTCAGGAGTATGTGAAATGGTGAACATTAGTCTTTATAATTCTAAGGTAACGTTTTCTGTACTTTAATTTGCTGAGTGCTACAGATTTAAAGAAAAACCTTGCATTTTGATAAGACAGCCTTTATGTACAGTAGAGTTCTAGAAGTCAAAGTGTGTGATGTCAGTGAGATGTGGTTTTATTTTCACATATTTCATACAGTATCAAGTGAATGCTTGGGTAGGAAGATGCATTGCTTGTGTGTGTCCATTCAGGAGTCAGGCTGAAGAATAATGAATTAAAGTGACTGACACCATGACAACCATAAGACAGAGAAGGGTTGGAAAAGGCACAGAAGCAGCTGAAGATCAGCCTTCAGAGGAGACAAATGTGAAGCCTGATGGGAAAATTCTGCCTGGTGGGTAATGAAAAACAAAGTGACATTATGGCTTTTCAGTAGTGTTTTGGTTTTGATCTGTCCTAAGCACAGCTCAGAGCTAGGCATGTGCCAAATGCATTTCCATACTTGAATATCACAAAAATTAATTGGATGAGACAGAGAGTCTCATGCAGATTGCTGCCTGTCAATCTTACCTATCTCTGTTTTAAAATCCTAATTTAAATTGGCGAGAGCAATTGTTTCAATTTATTATTGATGACACACTATCAGCTTGTGTGTAGCCATCCAAAGTTCTTCAAAGAATCCCAGTCCAAATCATTGGTAACATAAAAGGATTTGAAGACAACTGATAAAATGTACTTAAAATAGGAAGGTTGCATATAAAATCTGAATTTAACTGCAAACATTTGCTTTTTAATTTATAGGACACTGGCTAGGTAAATTTAAAAGAGCCTCATTAAGTGTCCAAATTCCAGGATCTGTTTAAGTAAGGAAATTCTGACAGCATTTTTGTATGGAATTATAACTTTAGAGCTGACAAAGTTCCTTGTTTCTTGGCGGGATTTTTAGATTAACTTATTTTAAGGGATATTTTGATCTAAATTCTAAATGTTTCCCTGCATTTGGGCAGATGAAAGGAAAGTTCTGTTGTTGTTTCTGCACAAACTCATGTAGGCTATGTACAAAAAGAGTAAGAGGTCATAGCTCTCCTGCAGCCCAGCCCTCCGCTCCATGGAATTGCAGTTGGAGCCCTTTAGCAGATGTCACACACAGTATGAAACAGCCATTTCAAAGATACAATTCCAGATCACAAATCAGTATTAAACCTTACCTTAACATTGAAAATACAAAAGTCCCAGGATTGTAAGTGCACAGTGAAGGCCTGGAGGCCAGAACACATCCTTTCTTTGCCATCACCCCATCCCTGCCCTTGCTCCTGTGGCAGCAGGAGCCCAGCTGCAATTCAGAGCATGGCACCATCATCAAAGGCTGCTTTGGCTGCTCTTCAGTCTCTTTGTGGGTATTTAGTGAGGCTTCTGAACCTTCACTGTTGTTTTTTACAAAAACTGGCCAACCCCCCCAAAAAGGCAGCTGTTTTTAGACCTTTCTTGTGAATTTCTTGCTTTGTCATCAGTCATGCTGTATTGCTTGAATTTAAAAAGTTCTGGAACATATTTCAATTCAGATTTACAAATTAGTTATGGCATTGAGCTAAACTTGTATAAGATCATGGTGTTCTTAAATTTAAAGTAGGCCAATTAAGGCACACTTTATTTCACTTTGTATGTAACTAAAATACTCTGATTTTCCTATATGAGAAAATAAAAACAAAAGATGTGTTAAAGCCAGGTGTCTGTTACCTGCAGAATGTAAAGTGTACTAGCATAGGCAATGGATCAATGGCTTTCCAAAATCTCCATAGGTTCAGTAATATGTTTCACAGTTACAGACTGAAATATTTTTCTTCCAAGGTCCTCCAGGTGGAAAGCTGTGGAGCATACTCTCAGTAACTGTTGGTGGAATTGTTGCCATTTCTCTTGGACTTCTTACTTCTGTTTATGTAGCTACACTGCATGAAAATGACCTGTGGTTTTCCAATATCAAGGTAACAATAATTTTCCTTGTTTCTTCAGTAGTTTTGTGCAGCATTAATATGAGCATTATGAAATTTCATTTTTTTGGGTACTTGTATTGCAACATGCTCAAGACCAGAATATTTAATATTCTAAAATTCCATTTAAAAAAAGCTGTGCTTCCCTTCCCACCATACTTCATCAGTTCTATAAATACCTGTCCCCAATTTTTTCTCTAAAAATATTGCTAGAGAGTTCCTGTTTGAGTTGTAGCTATGGTTCTTCTAAAATTTGATCTTTATCTGCAATAGAACTTCAACATTTTGCTATATCTTTTTCTATAATCATCTTACTTTTTTCCAAAGCAATCTAAAATTAAAATAAAAACCAGCTGTTAAAAGTATGCAAAATCCTGGCACACAGTTCCCGAATTGTATTTCCACCATTGTAATATTATTTAATATTATTTTGTAATACAGTTTAGGGACAGTCTCTTGCTATTCAAAACTAATTTTATGTAATGTCATCCTAAATGTGCAACCCTCAAAACATATTTCTGCCATTCAGTAATGTCAACCCAACCATTCCCAAGACCCAGGACTGACTAGTTTTTTCATAGAATCACTGCAGAGAAAATAATGCAGCTGTACCCACAGCTAAATTTAACCAGAGAAAAGAACAGGTGAGTCATTTCCCTTTCAAATGCCTAAAATCCATTCTGCTAGGTCTGTGTAGTGTATTGTTCAAAGAGTACATTTATTTAACTGGAATACTTGCCTTGCAATATGTCTTTTCTGTGCTACCCTTTTTGTGGCCCAGAAACATTTATATTCCCCCTAATACAAATAATTTGCATTTCCTGCAACAATTGCTGTTGTATTATACCTATAATACTGTGTTGTGCCCACCCTTATCTTCCCTTGATTCTATAGAGAGGTTGTACTCAATATATGGAAGGTACACCTTGGGTTTGCCTTTTCCTTCCACAAGCAAATAGTGAATAATTTCAAGGTGTTGAATATTTCCAAGTACAAGCAGCATGGGCTTGTGGCAATGTATGAACATCATGGATGCATCTTTTTTATTCTGTCAGACTGACCCAGAGAAGCACAGAGTTGACTGAAATAAGCTGCTCTGTAGTTATAATTAAGTTGTCCCCTCAATGTGTGAAACAGTTGTTTTATTTGATAATTATTGTTTTCATTTTAAGTACACTGGAATGCCCCTAGATATCCAAAACTGAAATAAACCCCTCTAGTTTTTTGTAGTCTGGATTCTGTTGTCTTTGTAGCTGTTATTTCATCCCATGGAAGTGATGGATAGCTGGTAACACTGCAACAAGAGCAATTTCAGCCAATTTGAGGGAAAGATTCTAAAAGCATTAAGTTCATCTGGCAGCAGGGTAGAGGAGAAAGAGCTGCAGACACTCCCTGGTCTCACAGTGTCCCTTCTTCAGAGGGATGTGATCTCCACCAGAGCATGCGTGTGGAGATTGCACAGTGCTCACTTGAAACAAAATACTGCTTTAGGAGGGGCAGGGGAAGAGAAGAGTGCATATGAAGAGTCTGAACTTTCCTGCAAAGCTGAGGCAGGGAGGCTCATCCCAATATCTGTAAAACAAACCACAGCTGTCTCTGTGCCTGTGTGTAGGAGTGTGGTCTCTCCAGGGATATGTGCATGTTTTCCAGCACTTCTCAACTGGCTAATCTTTTCATTACAGCACATACTTTATACTAAGAAAGATAAGACCCTCAAAAATCACATGGAAAATAAGTGGAAAAGGTGCTTTCTTCTCTAACATTTTATAGTTTGGCCAAAGCATCTATTTTTGCAGATATTAACTGAACTTTCCAAAAGTTTGAAAAGTGTAAATTTTATTTTAGTCCTTACCTCTGCCCAGATTCTCAGAAGGGAGAGCTGCAGTCTAATCCTTGCCCCACAATTATTGCCTGCCTTGATTAGTGAAATACAGAGGTGATCTCATTTCATTATATTTTCATTAAACATAACATGGAATAAATGGATGCATTACAAATGCACATCCAGTGTTTTATTAATCCCCATGATTGTGAAATACAGTAGAGCAACATCACTGCTCTGCAACATAGGAAAAAAATTCTAAATCACTTCTATTTCCATCTATTTTAAACTACTACCTTCAG
Source organism: Molothrus ater (assembly GCF_012460135.2). Taxonomy (NCBI): domain Eukaryota; kingdom Metazoa; phylum Chordata; class Aves; order Passeriformes; family Icteridae; genus Molothrus; species Molothrus ater. The sequence goes on along the minus strand of NC_050489.2, from coordinate 5,489,033 downwards.
TTGTAAATGGAGCAAATTTGATGATTTATGTTGTTGAAATCTGATACAAAAAATATGTAACAGTTACTATTCCCCTGAACTTTGTTTCTTTCATCCAATAAGCTACAATTAGTCAGATGCTAAGAATTCATGCCCAAAAAGATCTGTGTAGCAACTTAATTTACAGAGATGTAATGGAGACCTGTTTTGTCATCTTTCCTTCTGTATGAAAGTACTTTTCTATTTGAAGATCTGCAGTGTTTTCCTGACACTTCTGCACCAGGCAGATATTTGTACCTGCACCTTTTAGGTGCAAAAGGTGGAATTTTGGTTCTGAAGACCCCACTGATACGTGAACACCACGACTGCATGTTTAAAAAGTAGGCAGTTGTATTCAACCCTAAAAATGGGAAGTAAAAAGAGTTGATTATGCAAAGTCATGATTCCTAACTCCTAAATAATTGGAGTCAGGACTTGCACACACACTTGCAGTGATTGCCTTTCTGTAATTTCAGTTGCAATTCATCGAAAGCCAGTTCAGATTTGGGTGTCTTCCAGCAATGGTTCACCCAAGTAGAAAAACTGTCTGGTCGTTGTTCAACTGTTGTGCTGTATTTTGAATATTGCTTTCAACAGTGCATTGATATCAGCTGCTGCTCTGTGTGTGAGCCTTGTTCTTGTTTGCTGGTGAATGTGCCTGCTATTATCCATTAGCCATGGTCACAGGAGAAAGATGTACCATTGTTTTCTTACCAGAAAAACTGAAAAAGCACATCTTGAAGCGTGGTTTATGCAATGGAGGAATATGCAATGAAGGAAGTACACAGTTGTTCCTTGATTTTTTTTATTTCAAGACTTCCTGAAAGAGTGACCAAAAAAAAAAAAAAAAAGAAACAGAAAAGATTCAGCATATCATGATACCTAGTCAGGAGCTGTGTTTGTGTCCCCTTCCAGCAGGGATCACAGGTTACAATCACTTAAATTGATCAACTAATTATTTTTTAAAAATTTTGAATCTCTTCTCATATACATTAAACCAACAAACATTTCTGTTTGTGATGGTGGAAGTCAAAACAGATTTCTTGTCCAAAAATCCTTTCTCAGTTTTCTGTAAATGTTCTGGCATAACACATCTGAAATGGCTTGTCTATTTTCAGTGATTTGCAGTAGCAGTTTAGTGGCTGCCCCTCCAGTGTAGCATCTTTTGGGAACAGAATCTGCTATGCAAATAGCAAAATGAGGGGCCATTTCTCCTGTCAGCCACTGCTTCTTCAACTGCAAATTCTGAAGACACTTTGAACAGGAATAAGCTAAGGCCACGTAGCAAATTCATACTGTAAGAAAAACAGATAAACTTCAGAGCATTCATTTCTTCTTCATCCCTTCTAAGAGTTTAGATACTGATATTGATTTTTCCTTTAATAAAATTGCTGCTTGCAGGAAGTCAGGAATGAAAATATAAGATTGCAAGTCTTTCAGCATAGGAATGCCAGGATTTAGTCTGTGAAGTGCTCCTATTTTCCCTTTCAACATTTTGAATGCAAACCAAAGATCATTGCCCAGAGAATCTGTGGCTGCCCCTGGATCCCTGGAAATGTCCAAGGCCAGGCTGGACATTGGGGCTTGGAGCAGCCTGGGATGGCGCAGGGGGTGGCACTGGATGGGCTTTTAGGTCCCTTCCAGCCCCAGACAAAATGACTGTAGAAAGAAAAGCAGGGAAACAGTTGATGAGAACTGCACAAAGGGAATGCTCAGGCATGAAGGGAAGGAGGGCATGCAGGACTTGGGCAGCTCTTCTGCACAGAAGTGCCTGTCGAGGTGCTGGGGGTGCTTTACTCTGGATCAGATCTGATCTGGAGCACACCAGAGAAGAGATGGACTTTAGGTTACCATCCTTTCAAAGGATTAAATACATTTGCTGAAGGCTTGTTCTCAACTAGGAACATTGACAGCAGCTGTGTGTTGAGAAAATGTTCAAATCTTCCTGGTCTTAAATTGAAAAACTAATAAATAGTTTCAATTACACAAATTTTGTTTTAGCAATCTCAAAAAAAGAAAAGTAATCTGAGCTTTATTTATGCTCATTATTTATAGAAAAACTCAACTCAGACTTTGGCTGCTTGCTCAGCATTCTGAAGGCCTTGCTTAAGGAGTTTGAGGAATCATAAGCTCTAAAATTTTGCACTGCCCTTGAGAGAAAGTCCTTTGTATTTGGTTATGAATGCTTAATATTATGAGGATGCAATTGCATAAATTGAAATAATAAGCAGCTCTCTGTGTGTCCCAGAGGAATGTGTTCTTTATTTTTCCCTTGGAACAGTGATAACTTCTTTGTTACCACCTCACAAAGTGAAGATACAGACAGATAAGCATGTGCTCTCACAATGTTTACCCATAAGTCTTCATGTTTTTATTGACATGGAAGGCTAGGAAAAGTATAAATTGCTGTAGAACTGGAAAAGTATTTTCAGTGAATATAACAGATGTTATCTTAGCATGAAACAGATGTAAAACTCACTAGTGTTTGTCTCATAAAGTATAGCATTTGGTTGAATACAGCTGGTGCCAGGATTACAAATTAATCATGTTTGAATGCATTTTTGCTAATTAGATCCCCCTCTGTGACTCCTCTCTCCCCCTTAATAAATTCCAAATGTTAGCATTCCCTTTTTTTTTTTCCTTTATGAGCATTTAAGAGTCAGCCACTTTTTGGTATTAGAAAACTTTCCAGTAGTGATGAATTTGAAAGTAGAGCTTGTTTAAAATCCAGCACTCTCAATTTGCTAAGTATGTGGCTTTTGGTATGATGATGATTTATGTGTCACAGGGCACCTGGAGGGTTTAATTGTGAACTTAGATTAAATCACCTGTGGTTTTATCTATTGACTTTTCTCTGACCAGAACTAATATTGGTTTGTCAACAAGTGACTTCAATAAAATGTATGCTTTGAGATAAGAACCTGCACTGGGCAGCAGAGGAGAGAAGAACATGTGGGTTTTTTTCAAGCTTTATGTTAGCTCTGAAATAGAATTGATTCTTCTCCAACATAAGAGTTGGGATTTTGTGAGAAAGTTGAAAGTCTTGGGGTTCTGTGCAAGGTTGCATTAACAAGATTGACATTCATAAAGTTATTTTTATAAATCACACAAGTTTTTTAGTGACTTGCATATACCACATACAGGGATTTCACTGGAGTTTCAAACCTCAGTATAAAATTTTTCTAACTAGCTAGAGACCTTTTCTAACTTACTGCTTAGGAGATGCATTTGCTGGGATGTTATTATACAAACTACTAAAAAGATCACTCATAATAGAACAATTCTGTATAAGACAATTGTTAGTTCTCATCAGATTGGTTGTTCATGCCATCTTTGTTTTAATGTGGTTGCCCAAAGCTGTGGATTTGTTAAATTTCATTAGGTCTTCACAACTAATGAGGAAACAAAAGGGAATGCATTTCAAAGCAAAGAGCTTTCAGATCTTAGTAGACCTCATCTGCTGCAATATCAGCTAAGAAAAAGGCATAGTTTGAAATGTACCTGCATTGAAGTGTACCTAATAATAATTTAAATGATTTGAACATTTTTAATTAGAAATAAGAAGTTCACCTAGCCCTAAAGCCAAGTAGAGAGTCCCTTTTCCTTTCAGCTGTAGGTTAAGAATGAGAGTGGTGCCAGCTGGCTTCCTGCAAGAAGCAGTGTTGAACAAGTGGGCAGCAGCATCCCCTGCCAGCTGAAATATCCCTGACATCATGGTGCAGCCCCCTCATAGCACACTGAATTAATGGAGCCTTGAGCTGGCAAAGCCATGGAGCACAGTGGGATAACCACATCTGGGAGAAAAGGTTAAATGCACAAAGCAGGGATATGCAGCTTTACAGCCCAGCTGTGGGCCACTGTGCCAATCTTAGTTTGTCATATTACCAAAAAATAGTGAAATGCCCAAAGTATTTCCAAGCAGCATATCAGAATCACAAAGAGCTTGTACAATTCAAAGAGTCATTGACACCCCAGCTGTTTGCCTCTCACCCTAATTTGTCCATGTATCTTCACCTTTGGTTGAACTAAGTTGCTTAGGATGTGAAACCCGAGGACTGAAGCCTCTCTGGAGGCCAGTTTCTCTGGTGCTGCAGGAATTGGAGTTGAAGCAGCTTTGGATGATGGTGAAAAGCAAATGGAAAGTGAATTTCCTGTTGAACTTCACTTGCAGGAGGTCGAAAGAGAAATTTCATTCAGAACCGAGTGTGGACTTTATTATTCCTACTACAAACAGATGATTCAGGCTGCTTCCATTCAGCAAGGTATTGTAAACTGTAAAGTAAGTTTTGCAGCTGACTATTTGTAGGTTTGGTTGGGGTTTTTTTCCAAATATAATTGAGAACAAGGCACACCATAACTATGAAAGATAGTGTAACAATTGTACTGGAGACAGATTTATTCTGTTCCTATGCCAGGGAGCCACTAAGTTATGGACATAATAAATTTCCCAATGATGCATTGATTTCTGTGCCACACCTTCACATGCTGATGAAGGCAATCACTTTGAGGGACAGCTTTCATATCTGTTCAGGTTTCAGCTTGCTGGTTTATTCGGTTTATACAGTTTCTTACTTTCATTTTTATTCTTCTCTTGTTTAATTTGAGGTATGAGCTATTTCTGGGAAGGGGCAATGTTTTTTGCTGTACTCCTGGACAGTAAATGACACAAGGAGCAGCTTCCAAGGAAATCATACACAGTGATGGGGCTTTCTCAGACAGTCTCATGTTTTCTAGATATTTAGCTGTTTCTCCTTAGCAATTTTGCTTATACTACACATTTTTCAATAATAACTTCACCTGTGGTTAAAGTAGTGCCAAGAACAATTCTCAGGATCCAGAATGTACCACAGATTCTATGCTGGGGATGGAAGTATAAAAAGAAATGTTTTATACACTACTAAATATAGTACTTGAATTAGGACTGTGAGTCACATTTGAAGCAGGGAAGCTGAAGACCTCAGAAGGTCATGTTGATTCAGAGGTAATATGTTCTGAATCGTTGACTCAAAGTTTGCAGTGTCTGATGAGAGATCCTAAAATACCTTTGAAAAAGTTATTCACTGTTCAAATGAAGATGGAGGGGGAAAATGACAATCTCCTATTTCAATTTCTCTTTATCATTAAGGTTTACATGGTTTAGTATATGACAATAAAACTGAATCTGTGAGGACAATTAACATACTTGAAAGAATGAATGTTTACCAGGAGGTGTTTCTCAGCATTCTGTATAGGATTCTTCCAATTCAGGTAGGCATTTATTTTGGCTTTAGATTGTAAGTGCATTATGAAGATTGCGCAGTGAATCATAGCTCCCCTTTGTAGATATTTTCTAATTAGAAATATTCCTGATACCTTTTTAATTTGTAAAAGCAAAACCTAATTCATACTAAGTATAATCCCCCCCTGTGAGTGTTTTAATGTCAACATCAGTATTCTTGTGTTTTACAGCAATACCTAGAGCCTGTTTATTTTTATATCTACACTTTGTTTGGACTTCAGGCAGTTTATGTCATTGCTCTGTATGTAACAAGCTGGCTTCTTAGTGGAACATGGCTTTCAGGGTTGTTGGCAGCTTGCTGGTATATTACAAACAGGTAAGTGAGATGAAACATTTAATCTTTCTAAAATTTTACCTAGTTTCAAAGGTAAGGCATTAAAGCTTTAACTGCATGATTCATTGGACAAAACATGAAACTATAAAACCTCTCTCCAGTTAGCCAGAAAATGGAAAGAATATTTAAAAAACAAAAAATAATTAGAAAATAATCAGAAATGAGCTGATGTATCAGACTGGGTTTTTAAAGGTTCTGGATGTTTGAGTAGAAAATTTTGTCTTAAAGTGATCTCTGAAAGTGGACTACATCTTTCAGATGTGTCTGGAGCTCCAGGTGATGTACCCTGTCTTCTCCAGCCTAGGATCTCTCAGGTGTTAAAGACATCTGCATGAAAGCCCTTCAGGTGTCTCCTCACTGCCCCACACCTGCCTCCAGGGGTTCCTTTCACACCCTCAGCTCATCTGAAGTTCAGCTTCTCTCTCCCCTTATTCCCATAGCCACCTCCTGCACTAAGCCTCAGAGAAAAAACATGGTAATTGAGCTGTTCTAGTGCTTTATCACTTGAAGAGTTACCAGTTTGGAGATAAAAACCTAAGAACTGGCTTTATGCCAGAATTAAACTGCTGGCATGAAGCTAAGACTGGTGACATTGGCTGTTACCTGTAAATTACTCAAGAAATTAAAAGTACAGTCTTGGTTCTATCAGAAATGTTTGATATGTTAATGAGCAGCTCTAAAGGAATTCATCTGCAAGCACATTCACTACAGAATAATTACAGGTGTATGGAGGCAGGGTGTTTCTTTCTCCGAATATAAAAGGAATTAAAAGCCACATGCAATGTACAGTATTTCACACATTTCTTTCATAAGGTCATCTCTTCCATTTACAGAATATCTGGAGCAAATTTGTCCATCTTTCTAATAATTGGTGAGCAGTGAGAGCTTGTTTACTTTATGCAATATAATAAGTGCATAGAATGGATTTGGATAAAGACTTTCTGTCCAGATTAATTACATCTGAGGCTACTGAGTAATTCCATTTAGACACATTCTTCCTCCAGCTAAGCATGTTTCAGATTTGTTGCTTACTTGCTGCTTTAGCAAATATTTTCTCTACACTGGGAGAAAGAGAATTATTGTTTTAGCAAATATTTTCTCTACACCAGGAGAAAGAGAATTATTCTTTGTTTTTAACTTTTAAATCAGGTTTTGCAAATGACCGTTCTTTGGGGAATTCTTCCATCACATACTTCTTATGTTCAAAAGCTTCAAAAAATGACCCAAAGCTCATAAGCAATTAAACTGCCTTCATGCTAAAGTCATTGGGATCACAGTGAAAATTATATTCTGTTTATATTTTTGTATGTGCATTTCCAAACCAAAAAATGAAGTAACATGACCTGTGGTGTGGAAATCCACAAGCTGGATTTTGTGAGTGCTTTTAGTTTGGGGTGTATTTGTCATTTCTGAATTACCCAAGCTGGGCTTCATAAGTAAGATGTAATCCATAGTATATGTTTTTAGTTAGTGAAGCTGAAGTACATCATTTGAGATGCACAAACAATGGATAACTTGCAGAACCTTCATAGTGATTTATTTTCAGAGCCAGGTGTGTTGAAGGAACTGGAGTGTAGAGCCTCCATTTTTATAAATAAGGAGTTAAAATAGCACAATCTAGATGCCTGTCATTGCAAGCTGTCTGTCACCAAGTGTTGGCTTGATTTTAAATTTGTGAAACTCTCTGTTTTGTACAGAGTAGATACTACAAGGGTAGAATTCACCATTCCTTTAAGGGAGAACTGGGCACTGCCATTCTTTGCTGTTCAGATAGCAGCCATCACATACCTACTCAGAGCTCATTTACAGCCTGCTCAAGAAGTGAGTATTTCTGACAAGTGTGACAAGTAAACTCACTAACAGAGAGCTGTCCTCATCTGCAAGAATTAAAGCAAAGGGGTGATACACTTTCTTTGACCAACAGTTCTTAAGTTACCACTCCTCATTTTGATCAAGAAACTGCTCTTATACCACAGTAAAACAGGTATTGCATTTTAATCTGGGGGCTGAAAATATCCAAGATCTTCCTGTTTTCTTGCAGATGGTATTACAGTGATAAAACACAGGCATAAGTCAAGAATTTGTAACTCTAATAAAATGTTTGTTATCCTCTAAGCTGTTATTGCAGTTAGAAAATTCAGTGTTTTAAAAGTGATTTAAAATAAAACCAGATTAAGGTGGGCTTTGGATTGATTTGTTGGTTGTTGGGTTTTTTTTTCTTGATTTTTTTGTGTTTTAACCAAGAAAACTATAAAATAAAACTTTGTTCCCTCCTTGCAGAGGCTCACACTCATGGCTGTGTTCATAGCAACGTTTCTCTTTAGCCTGACTTGGCAATTTAACCAGTTTATGATGCTGATACAAGCACTGGCATTGTTCATACTGGACTGCTTGGACATGCTTCCCACAGCAAAGGTAACTTTCTCTTTGGAAAGAACCTACTTTTGTTTCTTTGCCTTCACAAAGCCAACAGTTTTAAAGGTGTTTTCCTCACCAGTGGCCTGGATGGCCAGGGTAATGCAGATTGTGCTGTGTGCCTTGTGCTTTGAAGTAATCACAGTGCATAAACTCTGCAAGTCTAAAAGTGAATGAAGGAAACAACACCATTTCTGGTTTTTGTTCTCTTGAACCTAGTTCATGCCTATTTAATTTTTGCCTGCTTTTGTTTAGACACTATTTGACACTTCCAAACACCATCCTAACAGTTGATCTGATACCACATGGCCTCTCAAAGTTGCCAGAAGAAAAAAGTACCACAGGGAATCTTTGTGCAAGCTGAATTCAAAGCAGTGTATGAATTTTGCCTCAAGCATTGTGCATCCTCCTTTGGGGCCAAGCTCTGTTCACAGGAGGAGGATGCAGAGCACCAGGTTGCTGGGGAGAAGCAGTTGTCTTCCTGCATTGACATTCACCACAAAATAACAGCATTGCCCCTGCTGTGTTGCTGAGATGGATAAGCCAGAAAATAAAACAAGTCTTCCTAAGAAGGTCAGGGATCATTGACAGTCAATCTTACAAAACAGAAATGTACTGTAGAAGATGAAAACACTTGTCTTTGACATTAACATAGCTGTGAAATTCTACTAAGATTATTTTAGGCATGGTGAAAGCTTGCACTGGTTGAAAAAGGTTCTATCTAACTTTAGGAAAGGAGGATGAAGAGTAATTCATGTAAATTCATTTTAAATTTGAAGCAGACTTGAACTTTACTGATTGTATTAATTTAACTGAAAATGAGTATGGGGCCTGCATATCAAGATAAATGTGGCTTACTTAAGTTTCTTAACTCTTTATTATATCAGCAGCTGCAAGCTAAAGTCAACATTGAATGTGACTGGTCAGCTACCTTAAAAGTCAACAAATTACCAGCTTCATGCTGAGTTATTCCAAAACACACTCACCACACCACTGTGTCTGTACTCATTTTCAAAAAAGCACTGCTTAGAACTGTTGGACTTTGTTGGGCTCTCTGATACTGATTTACACCACTGCTGTAACACAAGACTGAACTTGGGATCTTAATGTGAGGTAAAATGTCTATTTTGGTGCCACTGTAGAAAATCAGCTGGGGTTTAGTGCTTACATTGAGCTGAACACTGATAATAGTTTAGCATAACCCAAAAGGGATTATTTGAACTATTACTGCAAAGTTTGAGAAGGTATGTGATGTTTGTTTGCTGAACTGCACTGAGCCGTAACTCTTCAGGCATAAAGACATCACAGAGGCTACAGAAACACTTCTTGGACTAAAGAAAATAAAACCATCTTCCAAATATTAAGTAATTAATATTTCCCTCACACTGCAGTTATAATAATCTATAATCAGCAGTTAATCTGCTTGATTATAGGATCAGGCTTCCTTAAGTATAAAATGGGCATAAAATATTAACCTAAGTAGTTCAGGACATAAATATAAAAAGGATACAGTAATGGCTTTAAATGTAATGATTCACTACAAGATGATACATTATTTGCAAAAATAATTGATGTTGAAATAAATTATAAAACATATTGAGAGAAAAGCACCTATGACTGTAAAGTTTTGTAGGCATAAAAATCTCATTATTGTTACAGGTTACATGGCTCTATATCATTCAGATTTCTGGGTTACTGCTGGTCTGTGTCCTACAGTTCTTCAATTCTATGATTCTTGGATCATTACTTATAAGTTTTAATGTTTCTGTCTTAATAGCGAGAACAATCCAGGTAGGTACCAAAATATTTCTGTAGTACTAAATAAAGATTATTTTAATATATGTGTGTGTGTGTGTGTGAATGAGTAATTTAGATGCATTAGAATTTTCATTTAGTAATATTAATTATAGGAATTACTATAGCATACAGCAACCCAAACATTGCCTGATCAAATAATGAATTCCATTACACTAACTGCAGCTTAACCAAGCACATCAGACATCATAATTTCATGATTGCTATTAACATTAATGATTGTGCAAGCTGCAGTTTGGATCCTGAAAAAAAAAATTGCATAAATGGACTTTATACCTGTTTCAGCAGGACTTGGCTTGAATTTATGGATCTGCCTCCAACAAAATAATCTGTAACAACTAGGACAGCTAGGCTCATGTCGAGTTCAGCTTCCTGAAATCCATTGTTTCTTTCAAAGATTAGGGTTTTTTAATGTAGTTACAGTCCTTTTTTTCCCTGATTCTGGCATTGGTGACAGCCTCTGACCCCATTAAGGCATTTACAGGGCCATTCCTATTGTCTGCACCTATTCCCAGTTACCTGTGAGCAGCTTACCTGGATCTGCAGCTTGTAACTGGAAAATTGCTCAAAATCCTATCAGCTGACAGAGCCAGAAGATCCCTTTGCCATGTTTAGTGAAGGTGTAATGAGTAGGTATTTCAAAAGGCACACAAGATCGTGGAAATTAGGGAATAAACTCTGTAAGTACAGTAGGGCTGCTGCCAAAGAAGGGCTGTTTGGTTGCTTCCAAAACTCTGCCACATCAAAGCTTTGATGACATTGTCCCTTCAGTTTTGTGCAAGAAGTACATCTTCATTCTGGGTACTTGGTTCTGTGTCTATTTTTGCTTAAATGACCCTAATGCAAAGTTGGTGCTGCTCAGGACTAGCAGATGAGCTGTTGCAAATAGCCTGTGATGCTTTGTTCCAAATACATTAAAATAAAAAAAGAACTGAAATACTAATATTTTCTTCTTTGTAGAAAAACCTAAAAAAGGGTGGCTTGCTTAATAGGCTTGGGAAACTTATCCTCCATGTTCTACTAGTCTTGTGCTTGACTCTCCTAATCAATAAATTCATTAAGGTAGGCAAATAATTTTTAATATCAAACATTACACATTGTATTATGTTAAAAAGCTATTTGTTAACCATCTACAGGAATACCATTAAACAAAAACTGCAGTGAGATTTTTCTGCATCTCAGAAACTGCATTTTAGAAATTAAAGATAGTTTTGCTCATCTTTGGTATATGGATTTGAAAAGTTTGTAAATTAACACCAAATAATTGGTGTTAACTTGGAGCTCACCTGTAATTTTATATCAGTTGTAGATCTATACTGTTGAGCATTTGCAACGTGTTTCACTGAATTTTCTTTTCAATGAATGCAGTTAAAACTGAATGCTTCTTTGATTGCAAAGCACCCATCTTAGTAAGCCTGTGTTGCTTTACAGTTTCATTTAAATGAAGAAAATGCTGTTTACTGTGCAACATTTTTGATATTTAAAATATAATTTCCTTTCTCTTCCCCCCTTTGCAGAAAATTCTTAATCTTGAGTCAGATGAGCATATATTCAAATTCCTGAAAGCAAAATTTGGATTTGGAGCAACAAGGTATGATTTAGCTGCAGTTTTGCTTTTTTGTTTGACTTCTTTAATTGAAGCCTTCAGGTTGTTCCTGTTTCAAATGTGTGCAATAAATCACAGTTTTACCTCATATTTATATTATACTTGCCCTAAGAATAATCTGCACAACTGTGACTTTATAATTTCTTCAGAAGAAAGGAAACTTTGATCCTTTTTGACATCAAGTTATGAAATGCATGATGGACAAATATGATTTCTTTTTTTTTCTAGAGATTTTGATGCTAACCTGTATCTTTGTGAAGAAGCCTTTGGTTTATTACCTTTAAATACTTTCTCAAGACTCTCCAGTACATTACTTTTTTACGTCTATGGATTTGTTCTCTTCCTTCTGACAGTAGCAGCTGTAATTGTTGCCTTTCGGAACCTCAGGTAAATACAGTTTTAAGAAAATTCACATTTTTATCAATTTTATTTTCTTCAGCTGGCTGAGGAATTGACAGGTGAACACAGCAGCAAATACAGGATTGCTTTGCACAGCTACTGAGGAGTGGGGTGTATGAGAGCCATCAGGCAGAATAAGTAACTTCCTGTTGAATCTAAAAATGTAACCAAAGGAACATCCTTCCCTACATTCACTCAAGCTCTTTGCTGCTCAAGTTTTGCAGTATGTACAACATTGGTTGGGTTTTTTGGGATGTGGGAAAGCAGGGGAAGGATGTTTTTATATAAAACATTGTTAGTTTCTTTAGTTCTTCCCATGTTCCCTGTGCAAAGCACTCCAAATCACAGATTTGCCAGGTGTTACCCTCAAACTGCCCAGAAATGAGCTGGAATAGTCTGTGCTGAACTTTTGTGTGAAGGGGCAGGAGCTGTAACTGTGCATCACTGCTGGCAGTTCCCAGAGCTTATCTTTGGGATTCTGAGGTATCTACAGAACACAGAAGAAAATCAGACAGAAATGTTAATCAAAAAAAAAATACCAAAAGGTTCATTATGGAGCTCTCAGTTTTACTTGTACAACCTGGGCAAAAGGTAGAAGGAATCATATGAAACTTGATTGAGCAAAAATTCAAGGAGTGTCACCTGACTAGTGTCACTATCAGAGATTTTAGGGAAGACTGGATAAAAAGGAGAGAGAGCAAGAGAAAGGGAGAGTATCCAAGACAATTACATTACATTACAATAGTAATTGTCAAATATCAGTCATCAGTAAATAATTTTGGTAGTATTCAACCAGCCTCTTTAAAAACTTACTGGATCAGTCAATTTTAAAAATAAAGATTCTGCAGCTCTTATTTTCTGCAACCCTAGATGTAATCCCAAACATGTCCCTAATTTTTAATGCATTCATCTCACTTATCCCCTGGCTCTGAAGAAAATAGGAAAACCTCACAAACTGAAGCAGCTTTTTTTTTTCTTTTTTTTTCTTTTTTTTTTCCTTTTTTTTTTTTTTTTTTTTTCTTTTTTTTTTTTTTTGAAGGGCCCTCCACAAGGCTAGACACCTCAAGCAATAACCACTCCCTTCAGGGCTCATTTTCCCTAACTCTGCTTCCAGTCCGTGGCTTTGGTAACATCAAGACAGACCAGCACAACCCCACAAATCACAGTTAAATTCTAAATTCTTCACTCATCAAAAGCCCTCTGAACATGGGAGTAGCTGCTTCCAACAAGAAACCAAGTTTGCCATGCTGTAAAGAATTTTATCTCATTCTAATCCAGCTCATTTAAACCCATTGCATTTCCAGAAATCTGCACATGGAAAGAAATACCTGATGCTGCATCAATTTGGTGGCCAGGCTAAATTGGATCATAGATACAATAGAAGTTTGTGGGCTCATAGATAGCAGTGGTTGTTGTTTCTGGCCCCAGAAAGATTCTGTGCTTTTTGAAATGCAGATGATTATGTGAAATATGTTCCAGAACTTAATATAACACCTTTTTTTCTTCAATTAGTGGTTCAAATCAAGTCCATTTGAAGGACAAAATGGAAGAATACACAGTGACACTGAAGCCTGATGCTGCCTACAGCTTAGTTCACACAGTTCTTTTTGGATGTCTGGCATTAAGCACAATGAGGTATATTTTTTTTTATTCTAAGGGCTTGTTCAGATAATTGAGTATATTTTTATAAGAGTGTAAAATATGTTGACCACAAACTGATAGGATCATGAACATTCTTTCTCTCCCTGGTGTATTTCTACTTGTAGACTGAGGCATTTCCCAAAATTCTGCCAGAAAGAATGGAAGTTTGGGAACAGAGATGTTCTCAAGAGAGCATAGCACAGTGCAGTGTCAGTCCTGTACTCAGTTATTTCAGAGGCATGAAAGGCCAAGAAAACTGTGTTCAGATTTCTCTAGACATTAACTGCTCTCACAAGCAGCTTTGCAGAGCTCCCATGATCATGGAAAGCTTGTGTTCTTCCAGGATGAAGTACCTCTGGACATCCCACATGTGTGTGTTTGCATCCTTTGGCCTGTGCAGTACAGAGGTTTGGAAACTCATCCTGAAGTGTCTCCATCTCTACACATCCCAGAGGGTGAGCACTCTACTCAGCCTTTCATCCACTGCATCTGGACCAAGTGAAGGCTCAGGGCTGAGTATTGCTTGTAGTTCTCTCAAACCAGGTATCTCTGCTAGATGTTTGTATAAATTTAGGAAGTCAAATGGATTTTCTGGTGGTTTCTATATTAAACAATTCCATTGGAACACACTAGATGGCAATATAGATGTGGCTGTGAAAAACAGCCATAGTTTTTCTAAAAAAATCTCCATATTAAGAAATCATCAGCAGTCTGAGAAGACCTTTGCAGTCAATTATATTGAGTGACAGTGTTTTCCACCTTGTAGAATATAGATTTAAAGATATAAATCCATCTTTTGTGATGGGCCTTTAATAAGGGTTTTACTTGAAAATAAAATCAGAATATGGGCTTAAAATTTAATCTCTTAAATTCCACTACATGTTAAATATTTCAGATATCAATACATTAAAAATTAAGTCTATTAAATGTATCATTGAAATAACCAAATTTTTTTTAATTTCTCATAGACACAGGTGATTAAGTATTCTATACCAATAATTACATTACTGTACATTTCATTTAAGGTAAGAAGTTTTTTTCTCAATGTTTTGGCATATATAGTTGCATGAAATTTTTCCTTTCTCCTAGAAGGGTTGTCTTATTAGTAACTACATACAAGAATTGTAACTGAATTTTAAAAATTAGGATAGCTGTGCCTATGAAATTGTCTGTGAAGGATCAGCTGAGCTAATTTGATCCAAAGCAGTTGTTCATAGATACAAATGTTTATCTGATTGCATGTGTAAGTAGCAGGTGTTATTTAAAGGCATAATTTTATGGAGAGATGTCTCTTATGGTTTTAACTAAGTTGTGGATAAAATGCAGATTGTCACATTGTGCCCTGATTTATTGTAGGAGCAGAAATAATAGTAATCTCTACTGCTGTGCCTCATCTCATCTGTTTTAAAGTACAGAATTATTAAATGGTCAAGTACCTGGTTTGTCTTCTATCTGTTCCAGAAACAGAATATTATTATTGTCAAACACTTAAATTTAAATGCATAAAACATACCTAAATCAATAACATGTGCAAGGTTATCAGTCTGTCATAGCAGTGAGATTTAGAACACTGATTTAATAGGCAAACCATTCTTTTAATCTGTAGTCACAAAGACAAAAAATTCAGAGTCTTCTTTGGTGGAGAAATTGTTTCTGCAATAACTAGTCTGAGATGAAAATACATCTGTTAAATAATTCCCTTCAGAAAAAGGCAAGATTAATTTCATTGTTACAGTTCAAAAGGCAGTAGTGAAGTAGTTAAGAAAGCTGCTAATAGAGTTCACTCCAGTACTGTGTTTCCCCCTCTAAAACTGAAACAAAAAGTAAAAAAATACTGGTTTCCACTTAAATTGTCCTATTGTTCTGTTAGAGGACTCTTTTTGTCCACTCATGTGATGGTTAGGAAGTCATTTGCTATTTTCATCATCTCTGAATATGACAGAAAAAATGTCATTTCTTCTGACATGGGGGATACCAGGAGCATGACATTCTGATAGTCTAATGTGACAGATCACTAGGAATAGTTTTCCTCCCACTCTTCATGAGCAGATGTAAAGTTCCTAAATTCTGTCAGATTCAATTCTGAAGTCAACAGAAAACACTGATTTCATGGGCTTTAGAGCAGTCATTAGTTGTGCTCAGTCTGCCTGAAAAGCATCATTTTCGTGTTTGTTCTAAATAGAGGAAATAATTTTTATTGACATTTAAAATACTATTTTTCAAATTTCTCAGTAGGAAGGAGAAATTTGTTACCTCTCAGTTGTTTTTTGCCCTGAGTCAGTTCTTGCAGTTGAGCTACCAGAGGAGTGGATCTCTCTGTGGGTCTTTTCTGCAAAGCTGAAAGAGTTGATGAGAAGCCTGAGGGAATCACAGAATATTCTGAGCTGGAAGGGACCCACAAGGCTCCTGTCCCAGGTGCCCTGGCAGTGGCCAGACAAGAATTCTTACAGAAATCCAGAAAGGACCCATTGCTTCTGTGAGAATGTGGTTTTATATTCTCTAACACCTTATAAACAGACAGTGGAAAGGGGGTTTTGGAACAGAGATTTACTTATCTTTCTCTTTTCCAGACAGGAATTTCTCTGTGGAGTTACTGACTGCTCAGACTGCAGGGGCAGTTTCTCTGTACCCCACAAAGTTAACTGGCCAGCAGGGCTGGTTCTCTTCAATTTGTAGGGGGCAGTTTGGTGTTTCATTATCTGTTACATTTGTCAGAAGAACTGTTCTTCAGTGCAGTTCCTCAAAATAGGACTGTTATGGGATTATTAACCTAATCCTGAATAAGCCAATGAAAGCCTCTTTTGAGGCATGTGGTTACTACAGCCCCAAATACATCACTTGAACAATAATTTATTGAGATGCAGATGCAGCTACAATGCTGGATTTCTTTCAGATTTCAGGCACAGGCTGTTTTGAGACCTGTAAGACATCTGTATTCCTGTTTACATGTGATCTTCATTATTAAAGTGCAAACATCTCTCAGATAAAGTGAAAATGCTGAAGTATTTCCATGCCTACTTTAGCTGTGCTGCAGATAACACAACACATGCATAAAGCAGTACCAAGTAGTATTTATGTTTCACTTCTCTTACACTTTTTAGGTAGGTTTCACCTTTATCTGTATTTTGTATTTTAACTTCACAATAACGCTCATCAATTTGTGTTTGCATGTCAGTAATTTTGAATAAATTGTTGGTATTTAAGGTGAGTTCCTGAGCTCGGGCATTCTAATTCCAAGAATTGCCAAATAACCTTGATTTCTCTCTAAAAGTAAACACTCCATTCCTGTTACTTCTGCAGCTGCACTTTTATCTTCATCATGGCCAAGTCCTTTTGCTCCAAACATGGTCATTTATCACAGCACATACTGCAACATATACCCATGATCTGAGCAGCCTTTGGCTGTACTGAACAGCTTCATTCAGGGCTAATTTAAGCCACTTGACAACTGCTTTCTTTTCCTGAAGACTTTGACCCCAGAGACAAGCACTGTTACAAGTTGGAAACCTCTTTCACATTTCCCTCTCTCTTCTGAGCAGTTTGTTACATCCCTTATGTGCCCCACCTGTTCTTTTTATCCTCTCCTGGTGTCAACAGACTTTTTCTCAATCTGACATACACTTGATTTATGAGACAAAGTTCTGTCAGTGTTATTGGTCCATATTTTCATATGCTTTACTTTTTATTTGTCATTCTCTTGTATTTGGAACTCCTGAAGTACCTTAGTTTTCTCTTGGCTCTACTAATCAAATGTAGTGCTACCTGGAAACTTTTCAATTCAGTAATAGCAAGCCCCGTGACCAAAATTTTCTTCCAGTGGAAACTGCTTGTACTCACTCAAAACATGCAAAACTATGACTTAAAAAAACTTTACAGAGGGAATGCTATGGAATAGCCCCAGCAGTGAGCAGGGAGCTGTGCCACTGCTTCCCCAGGAGGTTACAGGGCAGGGTGCACTGACTGAAAAGCAAAGCAGAGCCCATTCCTTCTGTCTCCACCCTGAAGGACTCCAAGCTCTCAGAATGTGTAGCTATCCTGGGCACTTTAGTAATGAAGAGAGGCAATTTTGATTCATGATGAGACTCCACAATCTCCTTTCACAACAGCTGAATTTACTAATCTCTGGGGGAGCTTCTGAAGAGCAGAAATACATCTGTTGTGCTGTTGTACTTCCCAAAGCTTCCCCACAGTTGTGATGGTGCCAGGAGTACTTGAACAAGTGTTTTAAGTAAGCAGGTACACTGGTGAGAATCTTAATTGGCCCAGTTTTACCTCCTGCCCCCAGGCCTGCCATGTAATTACAGTTTTGGTGATGGAATGTCTGTGTTTGCTAAGGGGCTCAGCAGCACCACATTAAAATTGCTTCTGAACTCTTGGATGAGCATTAAAATGGGATGATTAATGGCTTTTTAGATAATCAGGTGGGTTTTCTTAGACTTTCTCCTGTAGCATTTCAATTTTCAAACCAGCAGTCCTTCTTATCTAAAGAAAGCAGGTTTGGAGTAGGTTTTACCATAGCATCCTCTGTAGTAAAGACTGAGGCACAGCAATCTGTCATTAGCATTGTCATTATCTTCTTAATTGCTCCCTTCTGCCCTGAAATATTCACTGGCTTCAACAATAAACCCTTCAATAAATCATTGTTCCCTTAGCTTTTTGAGCAGGAGGGTTAAGCTTTTCAGAATCAGTTTCCATCCTTTTTTCTCGCCTCTGGATTTGATTTATGTATTCTTTGTCTATAGTAAATTTTTAAATGCTTTCCCCTGATGGCCTATTTGTTGTTGTCATTCAGTCACAGTTTTATTTTTGCCTTCAGTAGTTCTCTTTTAATTTAAACTTCTGAAATACCATTAATGGCATCTGCAGCACATCTAATAATCTTTACTTCTGACACAGATTTCCTATTAGCTTTACATTCCTTCCCAAACTTAGTGTTAATTCCTGGGACCTTTCCTTGTCTTGTCATCATTGACAATGGGCAGTTCTGGTCCTGTTGGTCATCTGGCAGGAGCTGCAGATCTCCAACTCTGAAACTGTCTGTTCATCCTGCAATGACAGCCACCTCTCCTTCCTAGGAAGGGTAGATACTCTTGTGTCTTGGAATTTGCCCATGAGCTGGACAAGATTATTTGCCAGCTAAGAGATAGTAATACATTTCAGCATCCAAAACTTGTTTGGTTCGTTCTGTCTTCAGGTTGTTCTATTTTGTTTCCATTTTAGTTCTGGCCAGGAATAATGGATGAACTATCAGAGCTGAGAGAATTCTATGACCCAGACACTGTGGAGCTGATGAACTGGATTAAGTAAGAGGATTTTTTCTCTATTTCAGTTAAATGCTATTTGTGTAGATCTAATGTTCTTAGTTATAGTGTTCTCCTCATTTGTCCCAGCTCAGCAGTGAACTCTGGTGACCCATGAGGATAGTGAGGATGAGTGGGTTATCAGGAGGTTGCTGTGAGCAGCTGTGGAGAGCAGCTCCATGCTGGGGCTCAGTGTCACTGCTGTGTTCCATGTGCAACAGGGAACCTGCTGATCCCTTTGCTCCCACAAGGACACAGTTTTCCCAGCCAGAAGAGGTAAATTTGGAGGTGTCAAGCTTTTTTCATCATATTATAGCAACTTTACATTAATAGACCTCTGCAGTGCAATCATTTTATTCTCTAGCCCCCACCCAACCTACTGTCCTTCTCAAATCTGTAAATGTTAAAAAGCTTGGAAAATTTGTACTCTGCACTGTTTGTTTGACTTGAAAACAATCTAAGTTGTTTCTGCTTGTTAGAATTAATCCCAATATGTGTTCCAAACTGCAAACAAAATATTTTTAATTGAACTTGAACTTGTTACAGCTAAGCATAGGAGCAGTCTTTCAGGAGTGTGAGTTAATCATTCCAACCCCACCTCATCACTTTTGCTTTCTCACAGAGCATAGGAAAGTATTTTTTAGGTGGAAACAGTTTGGAATACTTCATGTAAGAGATGCTGAGAAAAAAGGCCAGGTAGGATGTTCTCTGGAGGGCTGTGAACTGAAGGGATATGTTGCCTATTAATATAGAGCAGCCACTAAAAACTTTCAGGTTAGGTTTCTGAACAGGGAGATTCCTGGGACTTGTATTTATTTGCAACTCCAGCAATGATTTTTAAAAAAGAAAATTGGTTTCATGTTATAGAGGAAAACATTCTGAAAGTAAATCTGAATATACAACATTAAAGATTGAACTGTTTGAAGTATTTCCTTGGAGTATTTCCTTCATATGCAGTGAACTTCAGTGAAACCAGTCACCCAGCCTCTTCCCCCATAGCAACATATTTACACTCCATAATGTTGTATTTCTTTAATCCATAAACTAGAAGGAGTAATTTAGAAGTAAAATATATTACAAGCCTTCACTGACTTATTTTGAAAGCAGGCCATGATTTTTTCCATCATTTAGAATCTTTGCAGCCTTATTGACATGTTTTTGTGACTAATGTTTACCAGCCAGTTCCATTTAGCACTACTGTTTTATTAAAAGATGGTAAATGTCTGATAGTTCAGGTCTCCTGTGTGCAATATGTAGAGTTATATATAGATTTATACATAAAATATGCATGTGGAGTTATTCCCAGCCATGAACTGGATTTGACTGGCTCCAATGGGAATAATTTTTCACATGTTCTTAATGCTGAGAATGCTAAACTGGTCCTTGTCATCTCTTCATTCCAAGTCATGACAGACAATTACAGAGGGGCATTTTTTTTACTTAGAATTTATTGTATTTAGAAATATTATTCCTGTGAAGAAGAGTTAATTATCTATGCTTTAAATACCAGTCAACAAAATTTATGGTAAGTTTCTCAAAGTGGGACAGATTTTGTTAAGTTTGATGTGTAAGAGAACACTTTTACTTTACTAACACTTGATGGTTGTGCTGTAGTTAATGACCTGTCAAGGCTGGTGTCAGGAACTAATCATTCATTATTAATACTCAGTATGAAAAGCTCTAATTTGTCATGTATAGCAGTGAATTAGGAATAACTCATCTGTCTTGCAATCTCTCCACAACAAGAAAACCCTTCTGTCCGCTTAGCTCTAAATGCATATTAACTTGTCCAAATATACAATCTGAATAATGGCCAACTATTAGTCTGTCCCCTGTGAAGTGTCTGCAGATGCATTTCTTACTCTTCCCCTCACTAAAATTGCCATAGCATTTTCAGGAAGATCTACTGCTTTGTATCTGTACAATTGCAGAGCACAATTTTTTACATAATGATCTTGCATATCCCAGTCTTCTGCTTTTTTTTCCTACCCACCATCTCATTTTCTTAGCTTTTTTTCAACAAAAAAGTCAAGAATCCAATGCTCCAGGGATAGTTCACAGTTCTGTTCCCAGCTGGGAGGTACATTAAAATTCTTAGTTTTGGTCTCTCTCCCTAAGACAACAGGAACAACATGCTCATTTGTGAGATGGGGAAGAATATCAGTAGAATGAGCAAATCAATAGCGTGAACTTCCCTCTCTGTTTACTCCTGGTAAGTGCTAAAGAAGCAATGTCTTCTGCCTTTAAAGGGGAAATCTGTCTACAGTTGTGGAATATATCAGTAGCAGTTGCCAAAACTCACAGAAGTTCTTAAAAATCTTGGGCAACAGCCAAAACAATGGAAAAGTTAACTGAGACTGAGATTCAGCAGAGCATGGTTGGATGTCAGCTGTACCTGAACCAGGTGTGGGGACAAGCAGGCAAATTTTTATATGAGTGGAAACCCCACAAATTTCCAAAAAGTTCCTAAGGTTATGCAAGTGAAACACCCATGTTTCAATGGTGGTTCTTTCTTTTAGTAATTTATACTAATTTATATTAATGGCTATATTTTAATTTCAAGCCAGCTTTGAAGTTTAACTCTATTACTTACATTCCTGATTTTCAAGGGTAATCACACTAAAATCAATTTGTGTTCCAGACTTTAAAGGCAATATTACACTTCTTTTTTTTAATTATTGTTCTTAAATTCTTGGGCTTTTGTTGGACAGACATGAATAAATTTCAGGCACGAACCTGAGAGTGCCTGAGAAGTAGGTTTATACCAGCTGTGTAGGTGCACTCCTTTATGTGAGCATAATCTGCATGCATAAAATTGAAGCTGGGATTCACATCTTGTTGCTCTTGCTTTGTGACTGTCGTTTTCCATTTTTGCAATTTTCAGTCTTTCCAAACCAGAGGGAAAAAAAAGAACCATGACGGTGTGCCTGAATATGCTTTACTGCCTATCATCTGCAGCTAAATCTGTGATGTTTCAATATTGCATTCTGCAAATAAAAAGATTTTCTTTTAAAGAAAAAGAAAAATCTATCATGGCATATTCTTCAGAATCTCCTTTTCTCAAATCCTTTCACTTTGTGGATTCATACCATACTCAGGCACTAGTAAAGGAATAATCTGTGACTTGTTAGATTTTATGGCTTTGAAAGTCAACTATAGGGTTTAAGTCTGGAGGACTTCTACTAGAAACAGCCTTTTTATTTCTGATGATGTAACCT